>NW_025534982.1:0-130925 GCF_020615455.1 Coregonus clupeaformis
AAAGAGGGTGAAACTTCGTTTTCATAAGAGTAATAGAGAGGAGATGGACATATGGGCAAATTAGCTATCCCAACTGGAACCTAGCTAATGCATTCCGAAGAGGCAGACTTCCAGTCTGGAGGTGGATGAAAAGCAGCCAGAAACAGATCTGTAGAAGCATCAATTGGAAAGGATGGGAGGGTTGGAGGAGGAGCACATTTGGATGACTAATAGGTAAGTGTTTCTACGATCAAAGCCTGTTCTCTGTAGACAACTGGTATTAGTGTTGACAGAAGTGCATTTTATGCAATGTCTTTCAACTCAAAAACTAACCGTCCTCATGTGATTATTCCACCCCCTGTAATGGGCTTTGGATGTTTATTTTTTCCTGAAACAGATTGTGGCATATGAGGGTCACTTTTATCTGATGAAGCATCAATAGGAGAGGATGAAAGGGAGGGAGGAGAGTGAAAAAGACAAGAAGAACAGATGAGTAAAGTGCTTGGGCTTGTGATAAGAGGATAAGGGCTCCAGAACTACGGCTTCATGGTTTAAAAATTATAAGACAAATGTATTACTGTGAATCCCATTCTGTTAATGACTGTTTGTTGTTTTACAGGAGCACTTGTTCTGCTTCCTCGTGTGGATTAGCATTGCTTTTAATGAAAGCTGCGAGGGAACAATGAGGAAGAGGGAGAGCGTCCATTATCAGGCAGTTTGGTTTGGGTCCTAAATGGGCTTTTGGATGTTCATTTTTCCTGCTTTATATCATACAACTTTACAATAAAAATGAATTGCAAGCATCAGCCTTTTCTGTTTGAGTGTGATCAGTGCAGAAGTTGTAGGATTGGTGTGGAACCCAAAAATATTCTGACACTAGTGTTCAGTTGGTATAAAATAGTGTGATAAGAAAATGATCAACATGTTATGAAAACAATATAGAGATATAAATAAAAAGCAGTGTTGCATTTATTTAGTAATTGCTATTTCTCACTCATAGAGAATGGTGTCCTTGTTGTGATCAGTCCATCGACAAATGCATGTTCGCATACACACACAGAAGATTCCAAGATGGCGTAGTAGTGCAGTTCTGTTTTTGTCGTGTGTCTGTAAATAGCCTGTAAATACCCTGTTTTTTTGTATTTTTCCCTATCAGACTTTTCATCCTTCTACAAAATATACTTTCCTGCAACCCGCCTCACTCAATGTGGAACGGATTCTATTATTGACTTACCTTTATCTAGAATCTCCAGTTGAAACTAGCTAGCCAGCTAACTAGCTACTTGCTATTAGCCATAGCTAAGCGGTATTTAGCCACCCAGAACATTAGATTTTTTTTCTTCAGGGATTAACTTAATCACTGGACATTAATCACCGGATATTCGGCCAGTCTGCACAGCGCGTTATCGACCCAGAACATATCGAGTTTCCGCCGGAATCACGGAATCACTGGACCTTTAACTCCGGATTATCGCTACGCCAGCTAGCTTGCAACAAAATGGACGCTGTGGTCTGGCCAATCATCCTGAGCTAGGCCCATCTCCCGGCTATCTACCTCTCTGTCAACCGGACGGGACCACCTAGTGTTGACACGGAGCCGACGATCTCTACACGACTGGTCTGCCGACGCCAAATCGGGTGATGTGGTTAATGACGTCGACCACGAAGATTCCATCTGCTAGCCCCCGGCCCGCTAGCTACACGCTAGCCGTGGCCTCTTACTCCTATAGGTGCTTTAGCAGCCTCCGAACTATCCTATTGCTGTTCACCGGACCTTATGATAACTTCAGCTATACAGCTGATGTCTGCTGGACTGTTCCTTTTTACGGTACAAATCCTGTTTATGTTTAGCCTCAGCCCAGACAGCCGTTAGCTTATTGTTGTTTCAGTTATTTCTAATTGTACTATTTCACTGTAGACCCCCAAGCCCAGCTAAACCTGCCTTAGATAGCTCCTTTGTCCCACCCCAATACACGCGGAGACCGACTCAATTGATGCCTCAGCGATGCTATCTCTTTCATTGTTACCCAACGCTTAGGTTTACCTCCACTTTACTCATATAATACATAATGCCCTGAATCTTCTCCTATAACACCCGGAAATCTGCCCCTTTATTCTATGTACCCAACGCACTAGAAGACCAGTTCTTAAAGCCTTTAGCCGTATCCTTATTCTAGTCCTCCTCTGTTCCTCTGGTGATGTGAGAGGCTAACCCAGGCCCTGCAGCCCTCAGTATCACTCCTACTCCCCCAGGCGCTATCATTTGCTGACTTCTGTAATCGTAAAGTCTTGGTTTCTTGCACATAAATATCAGAAGTCTACTTCTAAAAGTTTGAGTTATTCACTGCGTTAGCACACACAACCCTGATGTTCTAGCAGTGTCTGAATCCTGGCTCAGGAAGGCCACCAAAAATTCTGAAATTTCCATCCCCAACTATAACATTTTCCGTCTAGATAGAACCAAAGGGGGTGGAGTTGCAATCTACTGTAGAGATAGCCTGCAGAGCCTATCATACTATCCAGGTCTGTGCCCAAACAGTTTGAGCTTCTACTTCTAAAAATCCACCTTTCCAGAAATAAGTCTCTCACTATTGCCGCTTACTACAGACCCCCTCAGCCCCAGCTGTGCCCCTGGACACCATATGTGAATTGATTGCCCCCATTTATCCTCAGAGTTCGTGACTGCTTGGTGACCTAAATTGGGATATGCTTAATACACCCCAGCCATCCTACAATCCAAACTAGATGCCCTCAACCTCACGCAAATTATCAACGAACCTACCAGGTACCAACCCTAAATCCGTAAACATGGGTACCCTCATAGATATCATCCCGACTAACATACCATCTAAATACACCTCAGCGATCTTCAACCAGGATCTCAGCGATCACTGCCTTATTGCCTGCGTCCGTAATGGGTCCGCGGTCAAACGGCCACCCTCATCACTGTCAAACGCCCTAAAACACTTTAGCGAGCAGGCGCCTAATTGACCTGGCCTAGGTATCCTGGATGGATATAGATCTCATTCCGTCAGTAGAGGATGCCTGGTTGTTCCTTAAAAGTAATTTCCTCTCAATCTTAAATAAACATGCCCCATTCAAAAAAATACAGAACTAAGAACCGATATAGCCCCTGGTTCTCCTCAGACTTGACTGCCCTTGACTAGCACAAAAAACATCCTGTGGCGTACAGCATTAGCATCAAATAGCCCCGCGATATGCAACTTTTCAGGGAAGTTAGGAACCAATATACACAAGCAGTCAAGAAGCAAAGGCTAACTTTTTTCAAACAGAAATTTGTTCCTGTAGCACTAACTCCAAAAAGTTTTGGGACACTGTAAAGTCCATGGAGAATAAGAGCACTTCCTCCCAGCTGCCCACTGCACTGAGGCTAGGAAACACTTATCACCACCGATAAATCTACAATAATCGAGAATTTCAACAAGCATTTTGCTACAGCTGGCCGTGCTTTCCATCGGCTACCACTAACCCGCCACCAACTCTGCACCCTCCGCTGCAACTTGCCCATGCCCCCCCGCTTCTCCTTCACAAAATTCAGACAGCTGATGTTTTGAAAGCGCTGCAAAATCTGGACCCCTACAAATCAGCTGGGCTAGACAATCTGGACCCTTTCTTTTCAAAACTAGCCGCCGAAATTGTCGCAACCCCTATTACTAGTCTGTTCAACCTCTCTTTCATAACGTCTGAGATCCCCAGAGATTGAAAGCTGCCGCGGTCATCCCCCTCTTCAAAGGGGGGTGACACTCCTAGATCCAAACTGCTACAGACCTATATCCATCCTGCCCTGCCTTTCGAAAGTATTTGAAAGCCAAGTTAACAAACAGATCACCCGACCATTTCGAATACCACCGTACCTTATCTGCTATGCAATCCGGTTTCGAGCTGGTCATGGGTGCACTTCAGCCACGCTCAAGGTCCTAAACGATATTATAACCGCGATTGATAATAGACAGTACTGTGCAGCCGTCTTCATCGACCTGGCCAAGGCTTTCGACTCTGTCAACCACCGCATTCTTATTGGCAGACTAAATAGCCTTGGTTTCTCAAATGACTGCCTCGCCTGGTTCACCAACTACTTCTCAGATAGAGTTCAGTGTGTCAAATCGGAGGGCCTGTTGTCTGGACCTATGGCAGTCTCTATGGGGGGTGCCACAGGGTTCCAATTCTTGGGCCGACACTTTTCTCTGTGTAATCAATGATGTCGCTCTTGCTGCTGGTGACTCTCAGATCCACTCTACGCAGACGACACCATTTTGTATACATCTGGCCCTTCATTGGACACTGTGTTAACAAACCTCCAAACGAGCTTCAATGCCAACAACACTCCTCAGAGCTCCAACTGCTCTTTAACACTAGTAAAAACTAAATGCATGCTTTTCAATCGAACGCTGCTGGCACGCCACCCGACTAGAATCACCACTCTCGAGTCTGACCTAAAGTATGTGGACAACTACAAATACCTAGGTGTCTGGTTAGACTGTAAACTCAACTTCTAGACTCACATAAAGAATCTCCAATCCAAAGTTAAATCTAGAATCGGCTTCCTATTTGACAAAGCCTCCTTCACTCATGCTGCCAAACATGCCTCGTAAAACCCGACTATCCTACCGATCCTTGACTTCGGCGATGCCATTTACGAAAATAGCCTCCAACACTCTACTCAGCAAATTGGATGTAGTCTATCACAGTGCCATCCGTTTTGTCTCCAAAGCCCCATACACTACCCACCACTGTGACCTGTACGCTCTTGTTGGCTGGTCCTCACTACCTGTTCGTCGTCAAACCCACTGGCTCCAGGCCATCTATAAATCACTGCTAGGCAAATCCCCGCCTTATCTTAGCTCATTGGTCACCATAGCAGCACCCACCCGTAGTCTGCGCTCCAGCAGGTATATCTCACTGGTCATTCCCAAGCAAAACCTCTTTGGCCGCCATTCCTTCCAGTTCTCTGCTGCCAATGACTGGAACGAATTGCAAAAATCCTCTGAAGCTGGAGACTCTTATCTCCCTCAATAACTTTAAGCATCAGTTGTCAGAGCACCTTATCGATCACTGCAACTGTACACAGCCCATCTGAAATTAGCCCACCCAACTACCTCATCCCTATATTGTTATTTATTTTGCTCTTTTGCACCCCCAGTATCTCTATTTGCACATAATCTCTTGCACATCTAGCATTCCAGTGTTAATACTATTGTAATTATTTTGCACTAAAGCCTATTTATTGCCTTACCTCCATAACTGCTACATTTGAACACACTGTATATATATTTTCTGCTGTATTTTTTGACTTTGTTTTTTACCCCATATGTAACTCTGTGTTGTTTTTATTGCACTGCTTTGCTTTATCTTGGCCAGTGCAGTTGTAAATGAGAACCTGTTCCTCAAACTGGCTTACCTGGTCCTAAATAAAGGTGAAATAAAAAAAATAAAAAAATAAAAAAAATAAAAAGAGAGTTAGTCATGATTTCCCTGAGTCATCAGACTCAGGTGAAGGTTTCTTTGCATCTGCATCTTGAGCAGTCTGTGTTGAATCCTTGCCGGACTTGTCTACAACAATCTCGAAGACCGCCTCTCCTTCTACCCTCTTCACTTTCTCCCCTTTCGCTGCAAGGATTTCCTCAATGTTCCTGTAGGGAAAAAAACAAACCATGAATAAAAAAATAAAATATTCAGGAATAATACTCAAGTCTTAAGGAGGCTGCATGCAAACAGAGCGAAGGAGCGGCGTATATGGTCCGTTCCAAAATCTGAGTCACACAAAAGTACCTAGAACTACCTGTGAATATTATGCTGGGTTTGCGAAGTGTGTAGGGCCCTTTAGTCCACACAAACGTTGCAGCCTATTAATACGGTATTCACTTATGATTCACTATGACTGCAGTTCCATTTCTCTTCTGTGCATGTCACTATCAATAGGGGAAATACATTTACATTTAAGTCATTTAGCAGAGTGATTTACAGTTAGTGAGTGCATAAAAAATGTTTTCTTCTTCATACTGGCCCCCGTAGGAATCGAACCCCACAACCCCTGGCGTTGCAAGCGCCATGCTCTACCAACTGAGCTACAGGAGACAATACGTAGACTATTAGCCAAAGACCTGTCCATAAAGTTCCCAGCTGCGCCTGAATCGACCAGCGCCTTACACTGGGGAACTACCGTGTAATCAGGGAAGTTGACGTGGATGGTGAAATGCGCAGCAGAGGGCTCTGAACGAGTGTGTGTTTGCGCTCCCTGAGGTGACGCGAGAGTGCCCTGCCTGCATAACATTGTAATACTGTTGCATGCATGTAAAATGTTCACAACTACATTAACTTGGCCACCAACCTCTTTCCCTTCAGGTCAGAGAACCAACCCAAGTTGTCAGCAATAATGTGGTGTTTTTCACATCCAGGGCAGGTCACTAGGACAACACCTTTATGATAGGCTACCTTGGATATCCTCTTTGTTGACCTGGTTGAGCACACCTGCATACAGATCATTGACAGTAAAATAATGATACCGTTTATTAGAAGAGTCAGGGTGAAGAGAGTCAGTCTGAACTTTATAAACTATCCATATAATCTTATTCATTATCTAAAAGGCAAAACTGATCCATCAGCACTGATCCATCAGCACTCCTACTCTGAGATGGTTTGTGGATACGGGCCCTGAGTACCAGTGTTCTGATCACCTCACCAACCAAATCTTGATAGACAAATCATGCTATGCCTGTCACTGTAGAAACATGATGTGAACAAGAACTGATCTTCCATTTAAAAGTGGGGGCGACTGCTGGGCTCCAGTAGGACCTCTTCCCTAGGGGGAGGTTGAGGTGGCGTTATCCAGGTCCCCCTGCTCCGAGATGGCCCGCTTGAAGCCCCGGCTGTGCCCATTCACCACTCCTCCACGGTGCCACTTACAGAGGTCCCCATTCAGGATGTCCTGGATGTGCTGCACGATGAGGTTGATGGCCACTGAGCATGAGAGGCAGATTAATAAGAGAGATGGAGGGAGGGAGGAGTATGGAGAGAGAGGGATATGGAGAGGGTATGAGTCTGAAGGCTTCATCAGAGTGCTATAACTTACCCATGTTGTCAACTCCTCGAGGGAATAATTACATCTGCATATTTCTTGGTCTGGGGGAAAATAACTAATCAATCTAAATTTGGTAGCTAATGCTCTCAAAAGACTGCATTTAGAACATAATATAAATTAGTCACTGGGTGTTATATGTGTCATTATCTTTTAAATGTCCATAATTAGCCCTATTAATAATGAATGAAAGTGTCCAATTTCGTTAGTTATCATCGGTGTATGGTGAGGGTGTGTGGCTCTGCTGGACATTTACAGGCAAACAGAACTCCTCGAAGGCTGGCTTGACAAACGTGGTGTACTGGTTAAGGATCTGCTCCAGGTCTCTGCCTCTCTTCATGTCCCGCAGAACTGCAGGTCAAAACCAAAACAACAACAACCAGGTCAGGACCAAGACAACAACAACAACCAGGTCAGGACCAAGACAAATGTGACAATACAGTATATACATCAAATATGCTAGAGAAAAGTGTGTGTATGAGTATGGAAGTGGACGTGCATGTGACAATCCCCCTTGTTAGGTGTGTGTGTGTTTCAGTAGTACCTCTGCGGACAGCCTGACATCAGAGTCAGTGTCCACAAAGAGCTTCATGTGAAACATGTCCCTCACTTCCTGAGAGTAGAATACCAGAATGCCCTCAAACAGAACCACATCAGCGGGTACACCGTGATCCTGTCCTGCAGCCTGGAAAAAACACACACATTAAGCACCAAATGTATAGTACACACAGAGGTATTCTATTGACAGACTAACTTTCACGTGAATGCATGGTGTGTGTGTGTGTGTTAATTAATCTGCAAATGCATTGACATTCATGTCTGAGGGACACACCGGACGATGAACGGCCGAAAGCAGTAGGTGCCGTGCTCTATGATTCAACACAGAATCAGAATGGCTGTCTGCACTTAGTTTTCACAGTGGCAAATATATTTTTTTAAATATATGGCACACGACACCGGTCTGATTGACGCCCGTCTCAGTGGACTAATCCATTGGAGACCGCGGGGATGGCACACCAGTACCACCACTAGTACATTTACCGTTAATTACCATCATTTCTAATTACAATGTTTGTTTATGGTAATTTCTGTTAATGCTTTTTTTCTGTTAATGCATTCAATGTATTATTATTATTACAGTCTTACCGTTGTCATTGTCGGAGTGGACGCGTTGTTTGCAGAGCGCACAACCTACGTTTATTTCTGAGTTGTTAATTTATTCATTGTCTTTTGTTTGGAGCGCGCCTGTCAATCTTGAGTAAGGACACGCACCTTGTAACACATAGAAGTAGGCCTAGGCTACCTGGCCTGCGCGCAAATGTAGGCCTATAAATGTGCCCATTTGGGGATCTGATACTATTTCAGATTTTCTTAATTCACCATCACTGTGGAGCTTCTCAAAGTAATTTTTTCTTTGCCTCATACAGCAAGTAAATGAAGTCTGTTTTTACATCCATTGAAAATGACAATAGTTCCTCAACGTAGCCTATTTCAAAATTATTTCCAGCTCTCTCCCTTTCGATAACCACACAGCATGAAAGGCAAAATAAATGTCATCCTCTGATCCAGTGGAAACGTCACAATATAGGCCTACCTGATTACTTCTTATCCCTTGCGCAAAATAGCCTACAGCTGTTGTCTGTCTGTCCGAACTCACTGGCACAGGAAACTGAGGGCCCAAAACATTTTATACAATGTTGCAAGTTTGCTAGCACGAGCATCAGGCTGGACCAAGTTAATAGTTGATACAATGTTTTAAGTTCCTTGCAGACAGGCCATGCGTAGCCAATGGGATTTATAGTATATTTATTTTTATCAGGATATTTTCTACCTGCAGGCTGCAATGTTTTTATTTGTTGGCTATATGTAGGCTATTTTTACATAGTTGGCAATGGCAATAGAAGTTACTTTTAGATTTGTATCATTTTCAATGTTGATTAACCACAACATTGATTTTGAGTTTTGAAGACTATTATAAATTAAATGAAACTGTTCTACGAAAATGAAAATCATAACTGGCACGCACGCAGTTCAGTAGAAATGGTACGATAACTTGGCACTCCAAATGGAAAAGGTTACCGACCGCTGGCGTAGCTATTACCGGCAACTTCAGGAGCGTAACGGCAGAATCTCGCGAAGACCAGCAGTAGAGGGAGGAGGGGGGTCAGGAACAGTTTTTTTAAAAATTCTGGTTAGGCTATATTGATCTCTGGCTCCCTCTTTAGTCATTTGTGTGTCTTCATTTTTAATCGCAGTGCTTAAACCATCAGACAAGCTCCGTAGCCTACATATAGTTGATTTTATTCAAACATAGGGTGTTTGGAAAAATACACGTTTTAAAAGCGATTGGTCAAAAGAACAGACGACCTGGGTCAACCAGGATTTTATTTAGTTGGGAACTGCCTAGTGTGCAAAACGTTTGGTCTTTTGCCAAACGTTTTGCGAACGGAAACCGCTGTTACTCTAGGGTCCAAACGGAAGCATACAGACTAAACGAAAACGGGAGAGACCCATCTGAATTTGTCCAAAATAAACTTGTTTTCATTGCACAAAGTTTTCAGTTTGGAGTAAATGTTTTGCAACAGACTAATGCAATGAAATCAGACTAATGAATACACCCAGTTCTTTTTGGTTTTTCTTTTTCTTTAGGTCAAGGGTCATCTATCTGAGCTCTGGAATGTGGAGGGTGGGCATTTTGATCCCGTCTGTCTGAATTCAAGAAGGGGCATTTCTGTACACTGGGTCTGGATGGAATGTTTCCTTCTCACCTGGAATGCGTGACAAAGTCATATGTCGGCACCTCCACCACACTCCCCTCCACAATATCCTTCAGGGTTTGGTACATCAACTCTTTGTCGAAAGCATCTGTAATAAACATTAAGGTTATTAACTCAATTACACTGTTCAGCCAGAACATTAGCCATTTATAATTCTAGCAAAGATTCATTAAACGCCATGATTAACTAAATCCCACGTTATCTAAGTGATAAGTGACTGACTGAGAGCTTGTGTTATTACAACGATTATACTTATGTTATTACAATTCATACAGGCCTGTAGTACATTTTACATTTACGTTTTAGTCATTTAGCAGACGCTCTTATCAAGAGCAACTTACAGGAGCAATTCAGGGATTCTAACCAGCGACCTTCGGTCCAATCTTTAGGCCCAACGCTCTTAACCGCTTAAGCTACCTGCCACCCCCACCTGGGTGGTCAAAGTTGTAATGGCCCTTGAGTGCCTTGGCCTTCTGGTCAGGTGTCAAGACTCTGTAGAAACTGTCTTGGCTGCGTATAGCAACTTTCCTCTGACGATGGTCCACCTTGTTCTGGCCCAGCAACTCCATGATTTTGGCACATACTGTTGACTAAAAACAGACAGGTTTATTATTTCCTAGATTAGCACAGTTTAGCTAAATCTATCACATAGAAAGGGTTATGTGTATTTCAACATTTTGTGAGTTGAGTAAAGTTTCCATGAATTGTGTGTAATATACCATGTTAAAGACCTGTCACACGCAGGAAATGCATTGACATTTGGCATATTTTCAGTTTGATGATGAGGTTGGAGCAGAGAGCAGTAGCTGACACATTTCAAAATAATCTCACAGACAGAAAACAAGACACTAACGTTAGTTTAATTGATGGCTTGGTGGCAAGAGACGTCCCCATTTCATTAGCAATGTCACATCACATCACGAGTTCTCCTATTCCTGCATGACAACTGTTAGAAATTGCGTAATTCAAATCTGGTATTGGAAAAATAGAAAACATAATCAAGAGATATTCATTCCAAGCTAAACAAAACCCAACTATAACACAAGGTTATGACTGAAATGCCCTCTCAAAGTGGTAGAGAAAAATAGTTCTAGAAAATGATTGACTGTTAACTGAGAGCTTTGGATAAGTATATATAGGCCTACTTTATTGATATTGGCCACTACACTTCAGACTGTCAGACCAAAATGTTTGGCTTCTTATTTGATAAATCATTTTTTCTTAAATGTTTCCCTCTGAAAATACACTCAGGTGTTATTGTATGGGAAAATCAAAAGCGAATAGCTACTTGAGACATTTTGTTGTAAAGTTCTCAAATGGCTTAACAGAAATGTCACAATAATATGGATGGAGGTCTAGTGATTGTATTGTTTGTTTCCTTATGAAAACACACAGAACGTACCCTGTTCCTCTGGCACAGTGATGTAATCGTGTGGTGGTCTAAAACAAGTGTATCATGCCTCACTATGTTGGTTTGAATGTGAGGTTTAGCAAAAAAATTCACTGTTCGGAAGTCATTTTCCCAAACATTTGGTTGTTTTACGTTACCCTACAGTTTAATACAAACCCAAATCAAATAGCTACAGGTAGCCTACTACTGAATAAAGACCTGGATAAGTAACAGGCACTACCATAATGTTTGCTAGAAGGAAGAGAAAGAGAAACCTAAGTAAGCTCTATGTTGCTCCCTTATTTCAAAGCCTGAAGCAGCCAGCCATAGTTGTAAAGGTCACTTGGGTTTAGGAGATTACAGTAGAAATCAATCTATTTCTCAGAGATTACTCCATTATGACCATCATCTGACAACAATAAGGGTCCAGCGGGCCCCTACAGATCAGGTTAGATTAGAGTGACCAGTGTGGCCCTACAGATCAGGTAAGACTAGAGACGACCGGCTGGTCTGTCTCAGTGGGCTTGGTAGTGGAACCAGCCAAGGGACAACAAGGGGGATTTAGCCTGTGTCCCAAATGGCACACTATTCCCTATATAGTGCAACTACTTTTGACGAGAGCCCTATGCCCTGGTCAAACGTAATGCACTGTGTAGGGAATAGGGTGCCATTTGAGACAAAGGCTATTTAGAATTGAGCTCTTACTCCTGAGGGGGACAAAACATCCAACCTCCTATGCCTCATGGACTACTGTAGCCACAGGGGTGAATCGAATTAAAGCAATCGGTCATTTGATGCATGGCTTGAGTTCCCACTGTGTTTTGTGATGCTTGAAGGAATTGGATCTGTTTCGTCGTTTCTGAATAAAGGAAAGAGTTAATTACTTGCTTGTGTAATTCACTTGAGTCACTTGCTTTGGCAGTATATGTTTCCCATGCCAATAAAACCCCTTTGAATTTAGAGAGAGAGAGAGAGAGAGAGAGAAAACGGGACCAAGCTCAGTGTGGGTGGGCTACGGGCCTCCATAGCTCCATAGGCTAGGTGACTGAAGAAAGCTAATCTGATTTAGCTCAACACTAAGCCACTAACAGGATCAGTTCACCTGTTAAAGCACTGCTACACAACACAAGGTAACACAGGCTGCTGTCACGCTCCACACATACACTCAATGACAAACACACTATGGGACCATTACTTGGGCCAAAAACTTTACATGTGTTTTTATATAAGTAACTCAGTTTGGTGTAAATCATGCACTGATATCAATGTTACATTTAAGTAAGTGAGAAAAGTGAGTGTGCATAAATTAGAAATCGTCCCTACAGTATGTGTTCTTATGTATCAATTTAATGTTGCCCTCATCAATGGTCCCGTTCAGCTCAGTTGGTAGAGCATGGCGTTTGCAATGCCAGGGTTGTGAGTTCGATTCCCACAGGGGACCAGTATGAAAAAAAATTAAATATGTATGCACTCACTAACTGTAAGTCGCTCTGGATAAGAGTGTCTGCTAAATGACTAAAATGGAAATGGTCGATTTCCTAGTTAGGGTTCTTTCTCAGTTTTAGAATTGTGATCTGTTTCCCTCATCTTAGTTCACATGAGGGCGGGAGTAGTCTACAGGTTAGCTACCAGCCCTTAGATACATGCTCCATAATCTGCAGACGGCACCACACATGGCCCCACAAGCCATGAATGTTGTCCCTGTGACTCAGTTGGTAGAGCAATGTCAAGGTTGTGGGTTCGATTCCCATGGGGGACCAGTATAAAAGAAAAGAAGAGAACGGAAATGTATGCACTCACTACTGGAAGTCGCTCTGGATAAAAGTGTCTTCTAAAATGTTAACTTTTAAATAATTAAAACAGCCAGCCATGCCATATCTCTATTTCTGCAGTTATGGCGAGGTATGGCATTTTCTTTGGAGATTGTTTTGGGTATTTACCAGACTCAGGGAGGGACAGGCAGCTAGCTCATGGCAGTCACACCACACAACCTCTGACTGGTCCCCTGTTCACATTGCCCTGGAGTCATCAGACAGGCTAGCCACACCACACAACCTCTGACTGGTCCCCTGTTCACGTTCTGCTGGAGTCATCAGACAGGCTAGCCACACACTGTGACACAAACTCTTTTTCTCTCCCTAATTTATACATGCAATGGTCGCCTAGCAACTGCTACAACACCCGACCCCCACCTCACCTCCCTCTCCCATCTTACCGCCTCCTTCTCTCTCTCTCTCGCTTTCGGTCTCTCTTCCCTTACCTCAGTAATAAATGTGCCATTTCCAGTCTTTCCTGGCTCCAAAAGCCACACTTTCGCTCTCTCCAGCCCTCCCCTCGCAACTCTCTCTCCAGTGTTCAGTGGGAGTAGGCTCTTTGAAGAGCTGTTTTTCGTTTTAGTGTTCCCAATATTCTGCCGTTATTTAAAGTACTTTAGTCTATTTATTTAAATCAAATCATTCCCACCTAATTAGTTAAAGTTGGTGCATATTTATATTTCAACAATAAACCAAATTATTTCAGTCTAATTGTTTAACCAGTATTTTGCAGGGTCAAACATCAAACGCCACAGTTCAATCATATCAGCTCAAACGTTTCAGTTCAGTCACACTAGTCATTCATCACAACCAAGCTAAGAGTGTGCAATAATTCTAACTAGATAGCTAGCTAGCTGTATACCATTAGCTAGCTAACTTTAAGTGCCTTAAATTTATGAAAACAGACGTTCGTAAATTATTAGGCCAAAGAAAATACAAATTGTTATCACGTTTTGGTACAGGGGCGTGTCTGCTCTCAGTGCATGGGGCAACGAAAGCTAGCTAATTTTCCCCAAACATCAGACACCCCCTGACCTCGGACACTCTAGCGGTTGGAGGACTGAATCACCTCGAGCTCAACATTTAAATGGACTGAAAAATAACGGTACGTTTTGTGACTAACGACACCCTTTTAGCTAGCTGACCACCGATTTTCAGTGCAATTTCTGTAAGTTAAGTTAGGTTTTGAGAGTTTTCAAAAAAGTTATATGTACACATTTTGTGGAACACGCTGCATATTGTAAAATTCGACTGCGCGACAGACCACACCTAATTTAATATCCAACTTTTTACCTCTGAAATATAGCTAACGGATGTTCTAATGTTGCTATCTTAGTTGCTAAATGTTGATAGAACTGCTAAGTAAGCAAAAAAGGAAAGAAATTGTAAGTCTTAGATAATACATATCATGAAAACAGCTGCATGTTGTCAAGCTTTACCGTATCAAAATTGGAGTCCTCTGACGGAGGCGTTTTTGCACAATCTGCAAAAATGTATTTGGAACTTTGAACCATGAACTTTTTTGACACCTATCACTGTTGGCTATGTTTCATCTTACAACAGCTACATAGAGGCAGTATTTAGTTAAATGGTACAATGTATGCATCAATATTACACTAATTGGGACACTAATTTTCATTACAGATAACATCAAACATAAAACTTGGGTACACTTTCAGTTATTGTGAAAACTTTCATCACCTTTCAATGCCTTAGCTTTGAAATGTAAATGTTTATACATATTCAGATTGAGTTATCTTTCTAAAATGTGTATAGTATGCCAAGTTATTTAGCTACATGTATTTACCACTGCAGCATGGAGAAAGTCAAGAGGAAGCAGTGGAGTGAGGTGGACATGTTCCATGCCATGGAGGACTCGGGCAGGGATGGCTATCCGCCAGGCTGCCAAGGTTAGGCATCTTTTGTTTTTAGGAGATTACCATGTGTATGTGAATTTTATCTGCTAGTAACAGTTTTCTTTTCTTATCTACCAAGGTGCATGGTGTACCTCGGCAGACCCTGGCGGACAGGCTGAGCGGCCGGGTGACCCATGGTTGTCGCAGTGGACCACCCACATTGCTTGCACCAGAGGATGAAAAGTCTCTGGTGCAGTACTGTATCTACTGCGCCAGCCATGGGTTCCCCTTCACCAGACAGAGGCTGATGAAATACGCCGACAAAATACGCAGGTATTTGGTGTTCTATGTGTTTATGTATGTAGAATGCTGGACTGACTGTTATCAATGTGTGTGATGTAAATGTGTATGTGTATGGTGATGCCAAAACAAACATTTTCATCCTGGATGGACAATTATATATTCTATTCTATTGTAGGTTTCGGCACCCAGGGGAAACAATCCCACCACTGGGGAAGAGTGGTGGGAAATGTTCAGGAGGCACAAGAACCTAAGCATGAGGAGGCCGGACACCCTGGATAGGGGGAGAGCTGAGTGTGCCACACGTCCGACGATGGACACCTTCTTCGCTTCTTATGAGAAGCTTCAACGCAACTGGGGAGGACATCCCCCCGTTTATCATCTACCCCAAGTGTTTCCCCGGTGGCCACTACACACTGGGAGGCCCCCCCCCCCAAGCCTTGTATGGACAGTCAAGCAGTGGCTACATTGACGGGGACCTGTTCAGGAAGTGGTTTCAGCACTTCATTAAGTATGCAGTGAAAGAGCGCCCTCTCCTTCTCCTCTTTGATGGGCACAAGAGCCACATGGACCCGGAAGTGCTCGCGGTGGCACTAAGGGAAGGGGTTATACTTCTTTGTCTTCCACCACACTGCACCCATGTCCTGCAGCCGCTGGACGTGGCATACCTTTGGCCCTTTAAAGGCTGAGTTCTCCAAGGTAGCTGGAGACCTTAGCCATTTTGACCACTCCTACATGGTAAACAAATCAGAATTTGCCAGAGTATTCCGCTATCCGTACCAGCGATGCAAGGACATGCGCTATGTGGTGGAAGGGTTTAAGAAGTGTGGCCTCTTCCCTTTTGTCCCTTCAGCCATTGAAGGGTCCCGTTTAATGCCGTCTCGGACCTCACCGGGTCCCAACACCGCCTCTACTGGAACCAGCAGCAATGTGCCATCCATCAGCACCTCCTCCCCAGCGACCACAGGAGGACCCTCAGCCCCTGCCCCAGTCCCAGCCGCTGCTCCAGTCCTATCCCTAGCTCTAGAAGAGCACCCCCTAATAGAGGGGGGCTGATAGCGAAGGACCTGGGGCACATCCTTACTGTCCTGAAGTATCGGCTGGACCGAACAGAAGACTCCCTGTGGTCGCCACATGCCTCACCGGGAGGAATACACGCGCCAGCAGGAGAGGGGGTGAGAAGGGAGAGGGCCGGGGCAGAGGAGAAAGAGCTCGGGCAGCCTCAGAACACAGAGGGCACAGGAGAGGGCTGCCATGGATGAGACCATTGACGCCATCGCCTCTGCTGGAACCACTACTGACAGCTGCATCACCACTGCCAGTGCCTCCCAGTGTGCAACACCTGTAGGAGCCGCCGGAGTCCCCAGCTGCAGAAGAAGGCCACATGCCTACTCTCCGGCCACACCATCGTCGGGCCCTCAACCCCACCATTACAAACACCAGCTCCTCCAAGCCATCGTCGGCGGTTTTGTCCACCACCACCCCAAGGCACACCACCCCCCATGTCTGTCACCACCAACACGGCCTCCTCTGGACCAACTGCCTCCTCCGTCTCCCCTGGTCACACCACCATAGCAGCCTCGTCTGGTGTCCCTGCCCCCTGCAATTTGAATACCACCACCTCCACAGGTAAACACATGTTAAATTACGAAAAAAATGACTGTTTGTTATCTGTTTTATAAAACAGCAATGTAAAAAAAAGATATATATATCTTTATATATCTACAGTAAATAGCACCAGCCCTCAAGTCATCTCCGCCTCTCCAAAACCTCTGCAGCTTCCTCCAGAGGTATTGATGTAAAAAAGTTGAAAAGGGTTTTCATGCAACATGCTCTGTCTAACACTACTTTTTCTCAAACTGCAGCACAGAAAAGGAAGAGAAAAGCTACACGGTCACATCTGTCACACCACCCATGGCACCACTCTCAGGTACTTCATAATCTGTTTTTCTCGCCTCTCAGTTGTATCAATTACTATTGTTGTTGAAGAACTTCTACATTTTGCAAAACCATATTAATCAATTTGTATTATTATTAAATTTTTTATAAAAGAAGACACCACCTGCTGTGCTCGCTGGGGAGCGTGATCCGCCTGCAAGCTCCTCTCAGGAGTGTAGATCCGAGGTGCCATGGGTGTGCGTGTGACTTTTGCCAGCACTGGTTCCACTGCAGGTGTGTGCAGTGGGATCAAGAGGTAGCGGTGGAGCTGGATTTTTATTGTGATTTTTGTGACAATATAGGGATGGAGGTCGAGATTTAATTGTTTGTTTTGTTTGTGTTCATATGAAATTATTTATTTGTTCAAAAAAAATGAATGTCTAAAATATAATATATATATTTATTGAACCCATCTTGTGTATTTCTTCCTTTACTTTCCAAGTGCACCTCTGCAACACAAACTCCAACAGTGTTTTCATTGTTTTATGTTAATGCACATAACTGAAATTAAAGGTATTTGATGTAAATTATTAATACTCATATTTCATTTGGTTACAACACTGAATATGTGGTGAAGAACCATTTTTTAAGAGTCCACAAGAGGGCGCACGGGCTACGCAATGAAAAAGTTGACAGGCAAATCATTATTTTTTACCTGAAGACTAGCCAACTAGTCAACTATCGTGGTTGGTGTCTCTTTTTCAACAAAATTAAACGGATATATCTTGTAATTGAACAAAATAGTAAGGTGCCCAATAACTGGGGGCCGTATACAGATAATACGGACGTATTTTTTTGCTAAACCGCTTATCAAAAGCAGATAACAGTAATATTTTCAAATGAAATGTCAAACTTGCTAATTGCTAAACCGTTAGCTAACATTTTTACGACACCAATAATCACAAAACATTGAAGGCTTGATCACAAGATAACACTGTTGAAGGTAATATATTTCTTAAACGCTGTTGAATATGCCGATAATACGGGATTCTACGCTAACGTTTCCGACTAACGTTACTGTTTGTTGATGTGACCTAAAATTAAAGGCGCTTCATGGTCAATCTCTGATCTGCCGTGCAGTATTTACGGTGATATGGCCTCTGCAGAAGTCAAGGCATTCATGCTTCGCGGCGCAGAGCTGATGTGAAGGAAGTTGTCAAGTTAGTCAGTTTGTGTTTACACAGGACCTTCTGCCCTCAATCATGTCAATGCGGAGCTATACGGAGCCTTCCGCATTGTTACAACACGGCGATGCCGTACAGAGCTCAATCTGGCCACCACCATTACGGCGCCTCCGAGCACATTTTCGGATCAAGCATAAATTGGCTCTTACTAACCCATACAGCTAGATAAGGCACGCTAGCTATTATTAGTTACCTACCTTGCCACTGGCCGTTCCTCCGCTAACACCGATCAGAAACGGACGGGCCGCTCCATCTCGAACGGTCTGATAGCAGTCATATCGGGGCAATTTGTCGAGTAACAACATGCTTGTTTAGCTAGCTTGCTGCCTTCTTTCTTCTTCTTCTTCTATAAAGATTTATGGAAGACTACACCTATTTGGTATTGCCGCCACCTCTGTACGGGGTCCTCTTCTTTGATATTATGGCGGTCCGCAAACAAATGCTATTGGTGCATGCCGCCACCACTGTTTTGGCTGTATATCAGCCCAAATAATTAACAAAATAATACAAAAACAAAAATCAATGCGCTCCTTTATTCAGATTCAACTGCCAACGCCCATCCCTGCAGGTTCTGGGGGCCTGAGAAAAAAATAGCATCTTCGGACAGTATTCTTTGCACCGTTTGGGCAGTGAAGTCATGGAAACCCAAAAACCTTTCAGCCGCTGATCCTATTATGTCCAGTTTCTTGGACTTTTTGTTCGTTTGTGCAGTACAATTAATCACATGCGCGATAAACACCATAACATTCACCTCAGCACAATCAGCATATCAGTTTCCTCAACTGTTGAACAACACTCTGAATCTCCCCAGTCTAGCTGCTTTAAGTAAAACAATAATCTATTCACGTTCATACGTGTAACAACGCGAGAACACGGACAAGCACTTCCTTCAGAAAAATAATGTTTGTAAAAACGTCAAAATAAGGGTCCTCATTTTGAAACTCGAAATAAGTGTGAAAAAAATGCTGTAATGTTGCAATAATACATTAAATTGGCCACCATGCAGTTTTTGTAATGTTCTATTGCCTAGGCCTACTGGTTCTCTGAAGCATCCTGAAGAGTTACCTTGTTGTATAATGTATACCATTTACAACTGGAATCTATATTGATATTACAATAAGGTGTGTATATTTTTTTCTTATGAATACATTCCTTTGTTGTTATCCAATAATTTTCACTTAGCAAAAATTACTTAATATCAAGCCAAAACTGATTGTGTGGATGAACAAAGGTAATGTTTACATAGTCCTATGTACATCCCAAATGGCACCCTATAAAGTACACTATCGGCCCTGGTCAAAAGTAGTACACTATGTAGGGAATAGGGTGCAATTTTTAGGACACAATCAGAGGACACGCTCATTTATAGGACAGTAGCTGTGAAGTGATACACATTGTTGCAGTGTGGTTTTTACTATGTTTATGAGCTTACTACTACAAAATATACTGTATTTCAACCATAGAAGTGGGTTAATTGGTTAAGGTAATTGAAAATAGGCCTATTTGGCTCTGGTGATTTGTCTGTCAGGATGGGTGTGGTCTCCCATGGCATCACATTACATCACAATCATGATGTCATAAATGACTGTGTTCAGATATGTTGACAGCCTAAATGGTTTGCCATAGCGTTACTGTCACATTACGGCAACACTTAAGTTCAATTCAGGGTCAAAACCATTGCTATATTTTGGATGGTTAATTTTGAAGTGCTTGGTGGTAAGTAGTTGTGACCACTTGTGATTTAGGTGAGTAGTCCTACTTTGTGGCACAATTTAATTGAGTTTATTTAAATAATATAATAATATTTTTAAGCCATATTGTATCTTTTTCAGGATTACAGTAATTGAGGGAACTATGGGAAAGTTCTCCTTCCCAAGGCTCATCATAAGAATGGTTAGAATCCCTTTTCTCTCACCACCCTCAGTCAAAACTCCAGTGCTTTAAAATCATCATTTTGACATTTAGGCCTATGAGCTTTTCTAAGATTGAAAATAACAAGCTTGTATAATGATAACCTCATTACTGACTGCATGTTTGTCCTCATTTTAATTTCTAGCCATGGGCAAATTGGACTGCACGGGACGATTTCTGCACAGGAACTAACGAACTCCACAGGCTCAGAACAAACCACCCCTCACAACTCCTCACAACTCCCCAGCCATACTGTAAGTCCCATCTGCAGGCTAACTCTATGATCTCTAAAGTGGTCCAGACTAATAATTTATGGCCAATCAGTGTAAACTTCGTACTAACTACGGCTTGATCTAGTGTCAACATTATACCTTCTTGATATTCTATATCAACGGAAAACGATGGAAGGCACATAATAATCCAATGAGTAAAACAAAATATACCATGTTCTATTCTCAATATCCCTACTGCCCCAAAGGTGTGTAGGCAGGGCAAGGAGAACACCGATTCAACCCCGAAGAAGAGGAAAAAGAAGAGGCACAATGAGAAGGGGACCCAGGTTGAACTAGGCATGCGGGAGGATATCCATGACCTTGAGCTCGCCATTGGAGATTGGCTAAAGAGACATGGAGAACTGAGCGAGGAAACATAAGGGAGATGAAGGCGCTATATGGAGAAATATTTAGGCTGCAAAAGTTGTTGGAGGAGGTAACGAGCTGTTTTCTTAAATCAGACTTCTCAGTAGATATACTGTAGTTGCTTTGAGATGTTCCCAATCCTGATACACGGAAATTAGATCTAAATAGTTTGAATAGTGAAATAAGACAGCAATAAAAAAACTGCACACTGGTAGTATTCTCAGGAAGGTCTGCATTCTGCACTGGTAGTATTCTCAGGAAGGTCTGCATTCTGCACTGGTAGTATTCTCAGGAAGGTCTGCATTCCTAGAAGAGTTGAAAAAGAATACATCCAAAAAGTGTGGACGATCCCATTTTCCTAATAAGCTAATATACAGTAATAAAATGTTCTCTCTATAATATGTACTACCCATACACATATAATTGTTTTAAGATAGTAATAACATGGACCATCAAGCTATTAAGTAATAAAAATGCTTGTCTGTCATCATACAGATTGGGGTAGATAAAGGGGTGATCAAGCAGCGCTCCACCTCCTCCATTCTTTGTCCCGTCTCCCGACACTGCCAGCTCTCCCCAGGTACAATCTCCACAGGTACCTCACCAAAAGCCAATCGGAGTGTGACCAGCATGCCGCCGCCACCCAGAAGAACCCGGCTAAGAAACACTCAATCTTTCCCCCTCTGGTCACACAGAGCTGCACCTCCCCTGACAAACGGCCTCATTCTCCGTCCAAGACGTCGCACCCACACGCTTCACACAGATTTTCTGTCCCATCCCACCTCCTGGCTCCCGGCCCTCCTGCCCAGCTGAGGCAGACCCATCCGCATGTCCACCCCAGGTCCCCATTGACTGACCAGGCAAAGGTCAAGGATAAGGTCAAGAGGTCAGAGGTTGCATCGTCTGAGGAATTGTCTGAGGAAGTTCAACGGAGAGGCGCAGAAATTGAGAATATGTATAAAGCGCAGCTGAAAGAGAGGATGGCCCAAAAGAGAAAGGAAGAGATTCTGAAGAAAAGGATAAACAACTATGACAAGAACGATGACACTGAGGCCTCCTGCTCCTCTGCAGTAGGACAATCCAAGACCCCTGCCACAGCCCCCGAGCGTCCGGCCAGCCCAGAGGCCACCACAGATGCCACGCCAGTGGCCGTCCCAAGAGGACACTCAGGGGGCCACCCAGCAGGACCTAGCAGAGGTTGTGAATGTGCTCAAGAGGCAGTCATCTGACCTATACCTGCCTGACGACGTGTGAGGATTCACTCACGTGAGCTCCATTTACGAGGAGCTGTGCCCACTTGCTCACAGGGTGAACTCAGAAGCTGACTACATCAAGGCGCTCTGCGACACCACTGGAGAAGGCTGTGACGCCCTTGCGCTTGTCTCAGGAGGATGTGTCTCAGAGTATGAGTGAGGACACAAGTGAGGAGGGGAGTAGTGAAAGTGAGGGGAGAGCATGAGTGGACAACAACAGAGATGTCTACACAGGGATCCTTATGGTGAGAGGGAGAGGAAGAAGATTGATAGTCGTACAATGGAAGGGAGATATGCAACCGCAAATGCAATGTCTATGATGGCGAGCCTAGGGAAAGAAGAACTTAATGCCATGAGCTACGCAGAGAGGATTAAATATTTCAAGGACGAGGCTAAGAAAAAATGAAGAGATGTTGAAGATGAAAAGTGGGAAGGAAAAAGAAAGGAAGGCGGAGAAAGACAGGGAAGAAGAGCTAAAAAAGTGGGAAAAGAGACAGAAGAAATCGGTTGAGGAGGAAAGGAAAATGACAGAAAAGATGGAAAAAAAGAAGTTAGAGGAGCAGATGAAAGGGGAGAAGGCAGAGATGAAACTAAAGATCGAACAAGAGAAAAAGAGACAAGAGCAAGAGAAAAAGAGAGAAAAAAAAGAAATGAAGAAGCAGCAGATGCAACAGAAGGCCCGCGAAAAGAAGAGAAAAAGAGGGTGGAGAAAGAAAAAAAGAGGGAGAAAAAGAGGGCAGAGGGAGTTGAAAAAGATTGAGAAACAGAGGATGGAGGAGGAGAAGAACAGGGAAAATGGAGAGAATGAAGGTGCTGGAGATGCAGCAAAAGGCACAAGAGAAAGAAGAGAAAAGGAGGAAGGAGGAGAAGAAAAGGAGATTGAAGATACAGCAGGAACAAGAGAAGGAGGAGAAGAAAAGGCAGAAAAGGATATGGGACGAGGATAAGAAGAGAGCAGAGCTTCAAAGAATAAAAGATGACGAGGCCAGGTTCAAGATGGAGATGGAGAAACTATATGAGAGAGAAGAGCGGATTGCACAGATTGAAAGAGAAAAGAGGCGTGCGGAGTATGAGAAAAAAGGGCAGACACAGAGAGCAAAAACAGGTGGTGCCATACCAGGTCACAGCGTTTACATCTTTGTGGACGGAAGAGAGGGAGCAGTGTCCAGAGACCGCTCACGCACAGTCTGCCAAGAGGAGAACAAGGAAGAAGCAGAAGAATGAGGCGGACGAGGCGTTGACAACTTTTGAGTAGATGACGAAAGAAAAGCGAGCAGACAAAGGAAGAAAGAAATGTTGTCAATGCTCTTAGGTATGTTAATAGATGTAAATAAACAAACATTTTTATATTTAAGGCAAAAAAACTAACAACAAAACTGGAAAAGGAGCAAAAGGGGGGAATAATACAGAGCCAGGCATGAGGGTGAAGAGGAGAAAACATGAGAGGAGGAAAGGAGACCAGAGTGGTTTATCAGGAGGGAAATAGGAGATATAGAATTCAAGTTCTGATGGACAGAATCAGGACGGACCATGGGATAAAAGGTCAATGAGATTAGCAGTAAAGAAGAGCTAAGTGGATCAAAATAAAGTTATGGAAAAACGCAAGGGGGGAGGACAATACTCAGAGGCAGAAGAAGACAAGATAAACAGAGACCAAGAGAAAAGAGGTGAAACCGTTTCATAAGAGTAATAGAGAGGAGATGGACATATGGGCAAATTAGCTACTCCCAACTGGAACCTAGCTAATGCATTCCGAAGAGGCAGACTTCAGTCTGAGGTAGATGAAAAGAGCAGCCATAGAAACAGATCTGTAGAAGCATCAATTGGAAAGGATGGGAGGGTTGGAGGAGGAGCACATTTGGATGACTACATTAGGTAAGTGTTTAGGATCAAAGCCTGTTCTCTGTAGACAACTGTATTAGTGTTGACAGAAGTGCATTTATGCAATGTCTTTCAACTCAAAACTACAATTCCTGATCTCATGTGATTATTCACCTCATGTAAGTGGGCTTTGGATGTTTATTTTTTCCTGAAACAGATTGTGGCATATGAGGTCACTTTATCTGATGAAGCATCAATAGGAGAGGATGAAAGGGAGGGAGGGAGAGGAAAAGACAGAAGAACAGATGAGGTAAGTGCTTGGGCTTTGTGATAAGAGGATGGGGGGCTCCAGAACTCGGCTTCATGGTTTAAAATTATAAGACAAATGTATTACTGGTGAATCCCATTCGTTCAATGACTGTTTGTTGTTTTACAGGAGCACTATGTTCTGCTTCCGTGTGGATTGACAGCATTGCCTTTAATGAGCTGCTGGAGGGAACAATGGAGGAAGAGGGAGAGCGTCCATTATAGGCAGTTTGCCATGGCCCTAAATTGGCTTTTGGATGTTCATTTTTCCTGCTTTTAAATCATACAACTTTACAATAAAAATGAATTGCAAGCATCAGCCTTTTCTGTTTGAGTGTGATCAGTGCAGTAGTTGTAGGATTGGTGTGAAACCCAAATAATATTCTGACACTAGTGTTCAGTTGGTATAAAAATAGTGTGATAAGAAATGATCAACATGTTATGAAAACAATATAGAGATAGAAATATCAAAAGCAGTGTTGCATTTATTTAGTAATTGCTATTTCTCACTCATAGAGAATGGTGTCCTTGTTGTGATCAGTCCATCGACAAATGCATGTATGCGCATACACACACAGAAGATTCCAAGATGGCGTAGTAGTGCAGTTCTGTTTTTGTCGTGGTGTCTGTAAATAGCCTGTAAATACCCTGTTTTTTTGTATTTTTCGCATATTTCCCTATCAGACTTTTCATCCTTCTACAAAATATACTTTCCTGCAACCCGCCTCACTCAATGTGGAACGGATTCTATTATTGACTTACCTTTATCTAGAATCTCCAGTTGAAACTAGCTAGCCAGCTAACTAGCTACTTGCTATTAGCCACAGCTAGCGGTATTTCACCAGAACATTTGATTTTTTTTCTGCGGGATTAACTTAATCACTGGACATTAATCACCGGATATTCGGCCAGTCTGCACAGGCGTTATCGACCCAGAACATATCAGTTTTTCCGCCGGAATCACTGAATCACTGGACCTTTAACTCCGGATTCATCGCTACCAGCTAGCTGCAACAAAATGGACGTTGTGGTCTGGCTAATCATCCTGAGCTAGGCCCATCTCCCGGCTATCTACCTCTGTCAACCGGACGGGACCACCTAGTGTTGACACGGAGCCCCGCCGATCCTACACGACTGGTCTGCCGACGAAATCGTCTGATGTGGTTACGACGTCGACCACGAAGATTCCATCTGCTAGCCCCGGCCCGCTAGCACACGCTAGCCGTGGCCTCTTACTCGCTAGTGCTTTAGCAGCCTCCGAACTATCCTATTGCTGTTCACCGGACCTTATGATAACTCAGCTATACAGCTGATGTCTGCTGGACTGTTCCTTTTACGGTACTACATCCTGTTTATGTTTAGCCTCAGCCCAGACATGGTTAGCTTATTGTTGTTTCAGTTATTTCTAATTGTACTATTTCACTGTAGACCCCCCCAGCCCAGCTAAACCTGCCTTAGATAGCTCCTTTGTCCCACCCCCAATACACGCGGAGACCGACTCAATTGATGCCTCCAGCGATGCTATCTCTTTCATTGTTACCCAACGCTTAGGTTTACCTCCACTTTACTCATATAATACATAATGCCCTGAATCTTCTCTATAACACCCGGAAATCTGCCCCCTTTATTCTATGTACCCAACGACTAGAAGACCAGTTCTTAAAGCCTTTAGCCGTATCCTTATTCTAGTCCTCCTCTGTTCCTCTGGTGATGTAGAGGCTAACCCAGGCCCTGCAGCCCTCAGTATCACTCCTACTCCCCAGGCGCTATCATTTGCTGACTTCTGTAATCGCAAAAGTCTTGGTTTCTTGCACATAAATATCAGAAGTCTACTTCCTAAGTTTAAGTTATTCACTGCGTTAGCACACTCCGCCAACCCTGATGTTCTAGCAGTGTCTGAATCCTGGCTCAGGAAGGCCACCAAAAATTCTGAAATTTCCATCCCCAACTATAACATTTTCCGTCTAGATAGAACTGCCAAAGGGGGTGGAGTTGCAATCTACTGTAGAGATAGCCTGCAGAGCTCTATCATACTATCCAGGTCTGTGCCCAAACAGTTTGAGCTTCTACTTCTAAAAATCCACCTTTCCAGAAATAAGTCTCTCACTGTTGCCGCTTGCTACAGACCCCCTCAGCCCCCAGCTGTGCCCTGGACACCATATGTGAATTGATTGCCCCCATTTATCCTCAGAGTTCGTACTGCTTGGTGACCTAAATTGGGATATGCTTAATACCCCAGCCATCCTACAATCCAAACTAGATGCCTCAACCTCACGCAAATTATCAACGAACCTACCAGGTACAACCCTAAATCCGTAAACATGGGTACCCTCATAGATATCATCCTGACTAACATACCATCTAAATACACCTCAGCGATCTTCAACCAGGATCTCAGCGATCACTGCCTTATTGCCTGCGTCCGTAACGGGTCCGCGGTCAAACGACTCACCCCTCATCACTGTCAAACGCTCCCTAAAACACTTTAGCGAGCAGGCCTTCCTAATTGACCTGGCCCAGGTATCCTGGATGGATATAGATCTCATTCCGTCAGTAGAGGATGCCTGGTTGTTCCTTAAAAGTAATTTCCTCTCAATCTTAAATAAACATGCCCCATTCAAAAATACAGAACTAAGAACCGATATAGCCCCTGGTTCTCCTCAGACTTGACTGCCCTTGACCAGCACAAAAACATCCTGTGGCGTACAGCATTAGCATCAAATAGCCCCGCGATATGCAACTTTTCAGGGAAGTTAGGAACCAATATACACAAGCAGTCAGGAAAGCAAAGGCTAACTTTTTCAAACAGAAATTTGCATCCTGTAGCACTAACTCCAAAAAGTTTTGGGACACTGTAAAGTCCATGGAGAATAAGAGCACTTCCTCCCAGCTGCCCACTGCACTGAGGCTAGGAAACACTATCACCACCGATAAATCTACAATAATCGAGAATTTCAACAAGCATTTTGCTACAGCTGGCCATGCTTTCCATCTGGCTACCACTACCCCGGCCACCAACTCTGCACCCTCCGCTGCAACTTGCCCATGCCCCCCCCGCTTCTCCTTCACACAAATTCAGACAGCTGATGTTTTGAAAGCGCTGCAAAATCTGGACCCCCTACAAATCAGCTGGGCTAGACAATCTGGACCCTTTCTTTCTAAAACTAGCCCGAAATTGTCGCAACCCCTATTACTAGTCTGTTCAACCTCTCTTTCATAACGTCTGAGATCCCCAGAGATTGGAAAGCTGCCGCGGTCATCCCCCCTCTTCAAAGGGGGTGACACTCTAGATCCAAACTGCTACAGACCTATATCCATCCTGCCCTGCCTTTCGAAAGTATTTGAAAGCCAAGTTAACAAACAGATCACCGACCATTTCGAATACCACCGGACATTCTCTGCTATGCAATCCGGTTTCGAGCTGGTCATGGGTGCACTTCAGCCACGCTCAAGGTCCTAAACGATATTATAACCGCGATTGATAATAGACAGTACTGTGCAGCCGTCTTCATCGACCTGGCCAAGGCTTTCGACTCTGTCAACCACCGCATTCTTATTGGCAGACTAAATAGCCTTGGTTTCTCAAATGACTGCCTCGCCTGGTTCACCAACTACTTCTCAGATAGAGTTCAGTGTGTCAAATCGGGAGGGCCTGTTGTCTGGACCTATGGCAGTCTCTATGGGGTGCCACAGGGTTCAACTCTTGGGCCGACACTTTTCTCCGTGTATATCAATGATGTCGCTCTTGCTGCTGGTGACTCTCAGATCCACCTCTACGCAGACGACACCATTTTGTATACATCTGGCCCTTCATTGGACACTGTGTTAACAAACCTCCAAAACGAGCTTCAATGCCATACAACACTCCTTCAGTAGCCTCCAACTGCTCTTAAACACTAGTAAAACTAAATGCATGCTTTTCAATCGAACGCTGCTGGCACCCGCCCACCCGACTAGAATCACCACTGACGGGTCTGACCTAGAGTATGTGGACAACTACAAATACCTAGGTGTCTGGTTAGACTGTAAACTCAACTTCTAGACTCACATAAAGAATCTCCAATCCAAAGTTAAATCTAGAATCGGCTTCCTATTTCGCAACAAAGCCTCCCTTCACTCATGCTGCCAAACATGCCCTCGTAAAACTGACTATCCTACCGATCCTTGACTTCGGCGATGCCATTTACAAAATAGCCTCCAACACTCTACTCAGCAAATTGGATGTAGTCTATCACAGTGCCATCCGTTTTGTCTCCAAAGCCCCATACACTACCCACCACTGTGACCTGTACGCTCTTGTTGGCTGGTCCTCACTACCTGTTCGTCGTCAAACCCACTGGCTCCAGGCCATCTATAAATCACTGCTAGGCAAATCCCCGCCTTATCTTAGCTCATTGGTCACCATAGCAGCACCCACCCGTAGTCTGCGCTCCAGCAGGTATATCTCACTGGTCATTCCCAAAGCAAACACCTCCTTTGGCCGCCATTCCTTCCAGTTCTCTGCTGCCAATGACTGGAACGAATTGCAAAAATCTCTGAAGCTGGAGACTCTTATCTCCCTCAATAACTTTAAGCATCAGTTGTCAGAGCACCTTACCGATCACTGCAACTGTACACAGCCCATCTGAAATTAGCCCACCCAACTACCTCATCCCTATATTGTTATTTATTTTGCTCTTTTGCACCCCAGTATCTCTATTTGCACATAATCTCTTGCACATCTAGCATTCCAGTGTTAATACTATTGTAATTATTTTGCACTAAAGCCTATTTATTGCCTTACCTCCATAACTTGCTACATTTGAACACACTGTATATATATTTTCTGCTGTATTTTTGACTTTGTTTTTTAACCCATATGTAACTCTGTGTTGTTTTTATTGCACTGCTTTGCTTTATCTTGGCCAGGTCGCAGTTGTAAATGAGAACCTGTTCTCAACTGGCTTACCTGGTTAAATAAAGGTGAAATAAAAAAATAAAAAAATAATAATAAAAAGAGAGTTAGTCATGATTTCCCTGAGTCATCAGACTCTGGTGAAGGTTTCTTTGCATCTGCATCTTGAGCAGTCTGTGTTGAATCCTTGCCGGACTTGTCTACAACAATCTCGAAGACCGCCTCTCCTTCTACCCTCTTCACTTTCTCCCCTTTCGCTGCAAGGATTTCCTCAATGTTCCTGTAGGGAAAAAAACAAACCATGAATAAAAATAAAAAATATTCAGGAATAATACTCAAGTCTTAAGGAGGCTGCATGCAAACAGAGCGAAGGAGCGTCGTATATGGTCCGTTCCAAAATCTGAGTCACACAAAAGTACCTAGAACTACCTGTGAATATTATGCTGGGTTTGCGTGAAGTGTGTAGGGCCCTTTAGTCCACACAAACGTTACAGCCTATTAATACGGTATTCACTTATGATTCACTATGACTGCAGTTCCATTTCTCTTCTGTGCATGTCACTATCAATAGGGGAAATACATTTACATTTAAGTCATTTAGCAGAGTGATTTACAGTTAGTGAGTGCATAAAAAAATGTTTTCTTCTTCATACTGGCCCCCGTAGGAATCGAACGCACAACCCTGGCGTTGCAAGCGCCATGCTCTACCAACTGAGCTACAGGAGACAATACGTAGACTATTAGCCAAAGACCTGTCCATAAAGTTCCCAGCTGCGCCTGAATCGACCAGCGCCTTACACTGGGGAACTACCGTGTAATCAGGGAAGTTGACGTGGATGGTGAAATGCGCAGCAGAGGGCTCTGAACGAGTGTGGGTTTGCGCTACCTGAGGTGACGCGAGAGTGCCCTGCCTGCATAACATTGTAATACTGTGCATGCATGTAAAATGTTCACAACTACATTAACTTGGCCACCAACCTCTTTCCCTTCAGGTCAGAGAACCAACCCAAGTTGTCAGCAATAATGTGGTGTTTTTCACATCCTGGGCAGGTCACTAGGACAACACCTTTATGATAGGCTACCTTGGATATCCTCTTTGTTGACCTGGTTGAGCACACCTGCATACAGATCATTGACAGTAAAATAATGATACCGTTTATTAGGAAGAGTCAGGGTGAAGAGTCAGTCTGAACTTTATAAACTATCCATATAATCTTATTCATTATCTAAAAGGCAAAACTGATCCATCAGCACTGATCCATCAGCACTCCTACTCTGAGATGGTTTGTGGATACGGGCCCTGAGTACCAGTGTTCTGATCACCTCACCAACCAAATCTTGATTGACAAATCATGCTATGCCTGTCACTGTAGAAACATGATGTGAACAAGAACTGATCTTCCATTTAAAAGTGGGGGCGACTGCTGGGCTCCAGTAGGACCCTCTTCCCTAGGGGGAGGTTGGAGGTGGCGTTATCCAGGTCCCCCTGCTCCGAGATGGCCCGCTTGAAGCCCCGGCTGTGCCCATTCACCACTCCTCCACGGTGCCACTTACAGAGGTCCCCATTCAGGATGTCCTGGATGTGCTGCACGTTGAGGTTGATGGCCACTGAGCATGAGAGGCAGATTAATAAGAGAGATGGAGGGAGGGAGGAGTATGGAGAGAGAGGGATATGGAGAGGGTATGAGTCTGAAGGCTTCATCAGAGTGCTATAACTTACCCATGTTGTCAACTCCTCGAGGAATAATTACATCTGCATATTTCTTGGTCTGGGGGGGAAAATAACTAATCAATCTAAATTTGGTAGCTAATGCTCTCAAAAGACTGCATTTAGAACATAATATAAATTAGTCACTGGGTGTTATATGTGTCATTATCTTTTAAATGTCCATAATTAGCCCTATTAATAATGAATGAAAGTGTCCATTTTCTGTTAGTTATCATCGGTGTATGGTGAGGGGTGTGGCTCTGCTGGACATTTACAGGCAAACAGAACTCCTCGAAGGCTGGCTTGACAAACGTGGTGTACTGGTTAAGGATCTGCTCCAGGTCTCTGCCTCTCTTCATGTCCCGCAGAACTGCAGGTCAAAACCAAAAACAACAACAACCAGGTCAGGACCAAGACAACAACAACAACCAGGTCAGGACCAAGACAAATGTGACAATACAGTATATACATCAAATATGCTAGAGAAAAGTGTGTGTATGAGTATGGAAGTGGACGTGCATGTGACAATCCCCTTGTTAGGTGTGTGTGTGTTTCAGTAGTACCTCTGCGGGACAGCCTGACATCAGAGTCAGTGTCCACAAAGAGCTTCATGTGAAACATGTCCCTCACTTCCTGAGAGTAGAATACCAGAATGCCCTCAAACAGAACCACATCAGCGGGGTACACCGTGATCCTGTCCTGCAGCCTGGAAAACACACACACATTAAGCACCAAATGTATAGTACACACAGAGGTATTCTATTGACAGACTAACTTTCACGTGAATGCATGGTGTGTGTGTGTGTGTGTGTGTGTTAATTAATCTGCAAATGCATTGACATTCATGTCTGAGGCTGCACACACCGGGACGATGAACGGCCGAAAGCAGTAGGTGCCGTGCTCTATGATTCAACACAGAATCAGAATGGCTGTCTGCACTTAGTTTTCACAGTGGCAAATATATTTTTTTAAATATATGGCACACGACACCGGTCTGATTGACGCCTGTCTCAGTGGACTAATCCATTGGAGACCGCGGGGATGGCACACCAGTACCACCACTAGTACATTTATCGTTAATTACCATCATTTCTAATTACAATGTTTGTTTATGGTAATTTCTGTTAATGCTTTTTTTCTGTTAATGCATTCAATGTATTATTATTATTACAGTCTTACCGTTGTCATTGTCGGAGTGGACGCGTTGTTTGCAGAGCGCACAACCTACGTTTATTTCTGAGTTGTTAATTTATTCATTGTCTTTTGTTTGGAGCGCGCCTGTCAATCTTGGAGTAAGGACACGCACCTTGTAACACATAGAAGTAGGCCTAGGCTAGCCTGGCCGCGCGCAAATGTAGGCCTATAAATGTGCCCATTTGGGGATCTGATACTATTTCTGATTTTCTTAATTCACCATCACTGTGGAGCTTCTCAAAGTAATTTTTTCTTTGCCTCATACAGCAAGTAAATGAAGTCTGTTTTTACATCCATTGAAAATGACAATAGTTCCTCAACGTAGCCTATTTCAAAATTATTTCCAGCTCTCTCCCTTTCGATAACCACACAGCATGAAAGGCAAAATAAATGTCATCCTCTGATCCAGTGGAAACGTCACAATATAGGCCTACCTGATTACTTCTACTTATGCAAAATAGCCTACAGCTGTTGTCTGTCTGTCCGGAACTCACTGGCACAGGAAACTGAGGGCCCAAAACATTTTATACAATGTTGCAAGTTTGCTAGCACGAGCATCAGGCTGGACCAAGTTAATAGTTGATACAATGTTTTAAGTTCCTTGCAGACAGGCCATGCAGCCAATGGGATTTATAGTATATTTATTTTTATCAGGATATTTTCTACCTGCAGGCTGCAATGTTTTTATTTGTTGGCTATATGTAGGCTATTTTTACATAGTTGGCAATGGCAATAGAAGTTACTTTTAGATTTAGTATCATTTTCAATGTTGATTAACCACAACATTGATTTTGAGTTTTGAAGACTATTATAAATTAAATGAAACTGTTCTACTAAAATGAAAATCATAACTGGCACGCACGCAGTTCAGTAGAAATGGTACGATAACTTGGCACTCCAAATGGAAAAGGTTAACGACCGCTGGCGAGCCTATTACCGGCAACTTCAGGAGCGTAACGGCAGAATCTGCGAAGACCAGCAGTAGAGGGAGGAGGGGGGTCAGGAACAGTTTTTTTAAAATTCTGGTTAGGCTATATTGATCTCTGGCTCCCTCTTTAGTCATTTGTGTGTCTTCATTTTTAATCGCAGTGCTTAAACCATCAGACAAGCTCCGTAGCCTACATATAGTTGATTTTATTCAAACATAGGGGTGTTTGGAAAATACACGCTTTTAAAAGCGATTGGTCAAAAGAACAGACGACTCTGGGTCAACCAGGATTTTATTTAGTTGGGAACTGCCTAGTGTGCAAAACGTTTGGTCTTTTTGCCAAACGTTTAACGAAACCGGTTACTCTAGGGTCCAAACGGAAGCATACAGACTAAACGAAACGGGAGAGACCCATCTGAATTTGTCCAAAATAAACTTGTTTTCATTGCACAAAGTTTTCAGTTTGGAGTAAATGTTTTGCAACAGACTAATGCAATGAAATCAGACTAATGAATACACCCAGTTCTTTTTGGTTTTCTTTAGGTCAAGGGTCATCTATCTGAGCTCTGGAATGTGGAGGGGTGGGCATTTTGATCCCGTCTGTCTGAATTCAAGAAGGGGCATTTCGTACACTGGGTCTGGATGGAATGTTTCCTTCTCACCTGGAATGGTGACAAAGTCATATGTCGACACCTCCACCACACTCCCCTCCACAATATCCTTCAGGGTTTGGTACATCAACTCTTTGTCGAAAGCATCTGTAATAAACATTAAGGTTATTAACTCAATTACACTGTTCAGCCAGAACATTAGCCATTTATAATTCTAGCAAAGATTCATTAAACGCCATGATTAACTAAACCAACGTTATCTAAGTGATAAGTGACTGACTGAGAGCTTATGTTATTACAACGATTATACTTATGTTATTACAATTCATACAGGCCTGTAGTACATTTTACATTTACGTTTTAGTCATTTAGCAGACGCTCTTATCAAGAGCGACTTACAGGAGCAATTCAGGGATTCTAATCTAGCGACCTTTCGGTCCAATCTTTAGGCCCAACGCTCTTAACCGCTGCTACCTGCCACCCCCACCTGGGTGGTCAAAGTTGTAATGGCCCCTTGAGTGCCTTGGCCTTCTGGTCAGGTGTCAAGACTCTGTAGAAACTGTCTTGGCTGACGATAGCAACTTTCCTCTGACGATGGTCCACCTTGTTCTGGCCCAGCAACTCCATGATTTTGGCACATACTGTTGACTAAAAACAGACAGGTTTATTATTTCCTAGATTAGCAGAGTTTAGCCAAATCTATCACATAGAAAGGGGTTATGTGTATTTCAACATTTTGTGAGTTGAGTAAAGTTTCCATGAATTGTGTGTAATATACCATGTTAAAGACCTGTCACACGCAGGAAATGTATTGACATTTGGCATATTTTCAGTTTGATGATGAGGTTGGAGCAGAGAGCAGTAGCTGACACATTTCAAAATAATCTCACAGACAGAAAAACAAGACACTAACGTTAGTTTAATTGATGGCTTGGTGGCAAGAGACGTCCCCATTTCATTAGCAATGTCACATCACATCACGAAGTTCTCCTATTCCTGCATGACAACTGTTAGAAATTGCGGAATTCAAATCTGGTATTGGAAAAATAGAAAACATAATCAAAGAGATATTCATTCCAAGCTAAACAAAACCCAACTATAACACAAGGTTATGACTGAAATGCCCTCTCAAAGTGGTAGAGAAAAATAGTTCTAGAAAATGATTGACTGTTAACTGAGAGCTTTGGATAAGTATATATAGGCCTACTTTATTGATATTGGCCACTACACTTCAGACCAAAATGTTTGGCTTCTTATTTGATAAATCGTTTTTTCTTAAATGTTTCCCTCTGAAAATACACTCAGGTGTTATTGTATGGGAAAATCAAAAGTGAATAGCTACTTGAGACATTTTGTTGTAAAGTTCTCAAATGGCTTAACAGAAATGTCACAATAATATGGATGGAGGTCTAGTGATTGTATTGTTTGTTTCTTATGAAAACACACAGAACGTACCCTGTTCCTCTGGCACAGTGATGTAATCGTGTGGTGGTCTAAAACAAGTGTATCATGCCTCATTATGTTGGTTTGAATGTGAGGTTTAGCAAAAAATTCACTGTTCGGAAGTCATTTTCCCAAACATTTGGTTGTTTTACGTTACCCTACAGTTTAACACAAACCCAAATCAAATAGCTACAGGTAGCCTACTACTGAATAAAGACCTGGATAAGTAACAGGCACTACCATAATGTTTGCTGAAGGAAGAGAAAGAGAAACCTAAGTAAGCTCTATGTTGCTCCCTTATTTCAAAGCCTGAAGCAGCCAGCCATAGTTGTAAAGGTCACTTGGGTTTAGGAGATTACAGTAGAAATCAATCTATTTCTCAGAGATTACTCCATTATGACCATCATCTGAAAAACAATAAGGGTCCAGCGGGCCCCTACAGATCAGGTTAGATTAGAGTGACCAGTGTGGCCCTACAGATCAGGTAAGACCAGGAGACGACCGGCTGGTCTGTCTCGGTGGGCTTGGTAGTGGAACCAGCCAAGGGACAACAAGGGGATTTAGCCTGTGTCCCAAAATGGCACACTATTCCCTATATAGTGCACTACTTTTTGACGAGAGCCCTATGCCCTGGTCAAACGTAATGCACTGTGTAGGGAATAGGGTGCCATTTGAGACAAAGGCTATTTAGAATTGAGCTCTTACTCCTGAGGGGACAAAACATCCAACCTCCTATGCCTCATGGACTACTGTAGCCACAGGGGTGAATCGAATTAAAGCAATCGGTCATTTGATGCATGGCTTGAGTTCCCACTGTGTTTTGTGATGCTTGAAGGAATTGGACCTGTTTGTGCTTTTCTGAATAAAGGAAAGAGTTAATTACTTGCTTGTGTAATTCACTTGAGTCACTTGCTTTGGCAGTATATGTTTCCCATGCCAATAAAACCCCTTTGAATTTAGAGAGAGAGAGAAAACGGGACCAAGCTCAGTGTGGGTGGGCTACGGGCCTCCATAGCTCCATAGGCTAGGTGACTGAACAAAGCTAATCTGATTTAGCTCAACACTAAGCCACTAACAGGATCAGTTCACCTGTTAAAGCACTGCTACACAACACAAGGTAACACAGGCTGCTGTCACACTCCACACATAAAACTCAATGACAAACACACTATGGGACCATTACTTGGGCCAAAAAACTTTACATGTGTTTTTATATAAGTAACTCAGTTTGGTGTAAATCATGCACTGATATCAATGGTACATTTAAGTAAGTAAGTGAGAAAAGTGAGTGTGCATAAATTAGGAAATCGTCCCTACATTATGTGTTCTTTATGTATCAATTTAATGTTGCCCTATCAATGGTCCCGTTCAGCTCAGTTGGTAGAGCATGGCGTTTGCGAATGCCAGGGTTGTGGGTCTGATTCCCCACAGGGGACCAGTATGGAAAAAAATTAAATATGTGTGCACTCACTAACTGTAAGTCGCTCTGGATAAGAGTGTCTGCTAAATGACTAAAATGGAAATGGTGTTCCTAGTTAGGGTTCTTTCTCAGTTTTAGAATTGTGATCCGTTTCCTCATCTTAGTTACATGAGGGCGGAGTAGTCTACAGGTTAGCTACCAGCCCTTAGATACATGCTCCATAATCTGCAGACGGCACCACACATGGCCCCACAAGCCATGAATGTTGTCCCTTGTGACTCAGTTGGTAGAGCAATGTCAAGGTTGCGGGTCGATTCCCGTGGGGACCAGTATGAAAGAAAAGAAGAGAACGAAATGTATGCACTCACTACTGGAAGTCAGCTCTGGATAAAAGTGTCTTCTAAAATGTTAACTTTTAAATAATTAAAAACAGCCAGCCATGCCATATCTCTCTGTTTCTGCAGTTATGGCGAGGTATGGCATTTTCTTTGGAGATTGTTTTGGGTATTTACCAGACTCAGGGAGGGACAGGCAGCTAGCTCATGGCAGTCACACCACACAACCTCTGACTGGTCCCCTGTTCACATTCCCCTGGAGTCATCAGACAGGCTAGCCACACCACACAACCTCTGACTGGTCCCCTGTTCACATTCCCCTGGAGTCATCAGACAGGCTAGCCACACCACACAACCTCTGACTGGTCCCCTGTTCACGTTCTGCTGGAGTCATCAGACAGGCTAGCCACACACTGTGACACAAACTCTTTTTCTCTCCCTAATTTATACATGCAAAGGTCGCCTAGCAACTGCTACAACACCCGACCCCCACCTCACCTCCCTCTCCTATCTTACCGCCCAATATTCTGCCGTTATTTAAAGTACTTTAGTCTATTTATTTAAATCAAATCATTCCCACTTAATTAGTTAAAGTTGGTGCATATTTATATTTCAACAATAAACCGAATAATTTCAGTCTAATTGTTTAACCAGTATTTTGCAGGGTCAAACGCCACAGTTCAATCATATAAGCTCAAACGTTTCAGTTCAGTCACACTAGTCATTCATCACAACCAAGCTAAGAGTGTGCAATAATTTAACTAGATAGCTAGCTAGCTGTATACCATTAGCTAGCTAACCTTAAGTGCCTTAAATTTATGAAAACAGACGTTAGTAAATTATTAGGCCAAAGAAAATACAAATTGTTATCACGTTTTGGTACAGGGGCGTGTCTGCTCTCAGTGCATGGGGCAACGAAAGCTAACGTTTCGATTAACGCGTACTGTTTGTTGACGTGACCTAAAATTAAAGGCGCTTCATGGTCAATCTCTGATCTGCCGTGCAGTATTTACGGTGATATGGCCTCTGCAGAAGTCAAGGCATTCATGTGTGCGCAGAGCTGGGGCCTGTTGCACAAAAAGTAGAATTAAGACATCCGGGGATAAATGACTCAGCTGAGCTCAATGAAGCCAAAACATGTGCGTCAGGCTTAATTGGTTGCACAAAGACCAAGCCAGGATGAGCAGACACGGATTCATTAAGCCAGGTGAAACCAATCCTGGATAGGTGCGCGCTCACGGCTCACTCAAATAGACCCCCGCCACAGATCACAGATTAACTGATTTACCATGGCAACTAGAGCCGCGTACTTTTCCCGGCCGGAAGCTACAAATCCTCATGGAGGCATACGAGGAGGTAAAATATATAATTAAGAAGAAAGGCAACACCGCCACAGTGATAAAGCAAAGAGAAAAAGCGTGGCAAAGTATTGCAGACCGCCTGAATGCGTAAGTAGTGCACAATTACACACTCACGCACCGCTGAAACATCACAATTACAATTCAAATATTTAATTCACATCTCCAAAAATGCAGTTGTACTGTAATTATGAAACGGTTAAATTTTTTAATTGAAATGCACGGCAGATATGAGTGAAATTGTGTAAAGTAACTCCATCACACTGTATAAAGCATGATAAATTTTTTGATATTTTTACTGAAAACAAGACAAAAATACCAAGTAATTTTTGCAGTGTGACTCCATTAAATGTGTGTGTGTGTGTGTGTGTGTGTGTGTGTGTGTGTGTGTGTAGATTGCAAACATGAACGGGCCAAAACGGACATGGCAGCAGGTCAAAATCAAATACAAGAACATTCTGCAGAATGGTATGGTCCCTGACTAATATTTAACAAAGCACAAGCATATATTGTACCCAGAAGGTGCCTGCTCACACATTGTCTGTACTGTTTTAGCAGTGAAAAAAGAATACCCACAGACAAGGCATGGTGGTGGGTCACCAAAGGCTGACCTTACCCCCAGCAGAGGACATGGCCTTGGAGGCTAAATAAAGGCAGGCCCGTCTTAGAGGGGATCCCTGGGGGAAAGAGACGAGCATAGGTTCCTCCCAAGATGCCACCCGCTTCATTCAAGGTATGTCCTTCCCATCTCTACATGGGATACAACCACATTCATATTGAATCAATTTGGACTGTCTGACTTTGGTTTACCTATTGCCTTGCAGTGTCTGGCAGCACTGTGTTCCTGTTGGAGCCACCAGCACAAGCACCAGACGATGCTGATCCAGTGAGTACTCCATCAAAGGCATACTGTAGGCCTGGCATGTCTTGTCTACTAGCTTCAATATGAATCCGATTAAATGTGATAGGGTGAAGGCCCCAGTGCAGCAGCAACAGCACATGATGGAGACGATGATGAGGAGGAGACCATCTCTGGATTCCAGAAGGCATGAGGTATCATGTTAAGACTGTGAAAGTACTATTTACTCTACAATGGTGAGGAGTCCTCATCAAAATCAAAAATCTAATTTCTTTTACAGGACCCAGATGCTATACAGTGGGAAACCAGCCTGGCAACATAGTGCGTATTAATAAAAGGACACCACATCCTGCCAAATTCCAGCTGCGCTAATTGGTATTGTGTTCACAGAGCTCACAAGCTATCAGAAAGTTGTATGGCAACCACCTCCGGCGCCAAATAGAACTGGCAGACATAGACATTCAGTACAAGAAGAAAAAGATGGAAAATCTTGCACTGGAGTCCGAAATAAAAAGAGGACAATTAGGAAACTGGACCTTGAAATAAAAAAACTTGAGAGGGAGGTGAGATATGCCTTCAATGTACACTGTATGCTAACTGTAACACAAATGTATTAATCATTATTTTTCTTTCCTCCCCCAGCTCCCAAGAAGATGACACAGCTCAAAATAAAATTAGGTATATTCTCGTAAAAGTCAAGTGAGCCATGACATATGAGCTCTTATGTGAGCACACAGGACGGTGGCATCTTTCTAAGGTTTTTTTATTTTCCCAGCAATCAGTACAACCAAGTCATCGTTATAAGGCATCGCCCTCTTTTGCCCACCCCCAGCACCAGGTGTGGCCACTAGCCTATATGAAGGCCCAAAATTGTGTGTTCCTTTCTGCTCTGACAATGGCATGCCCATTCGTGCGAGATGTGGTGGATGAAGAAGCACTTGTGCTGAGGGAGAGCCTTCAGGCGAGAAAGGGTCTTCAGGGGACCGGTTGGACCCACTGGCCTTCCCTGATGACCATCTATATGAAAGATACAGGTTTTCTGCAGATGGCATCAGGTATCTATGCAGACTACTGGGTCCCAGGATTAAGCACCGCACTGCACGGAGCCATGCACTGAGTGTGGAGCAAATGGTTTGTGTGCCTTGCGCTTTTTTGCTAGTGGAGCCTTCCTGTACTCAGTGGGGGGATGCAGAACAGCTGAACAAGGCCACAATTTGCCGCACAATAAGGATGTGTGTCTGGCTATCAAAGCATTAGCAGATGTCTTCATCTCCTTCCCTGGCCACAGAAGACTCTGTGACATCAAAGAGGAGTTCTATAGGATTGCAGGTAAGAGGATCTACAAATTACAGGACAACTGTTAACACATAGTAGGATACTCATACTTTGTTGTGACAGGTTTCCCCAATGTCATTGGTGCAGTGGACTGCACACACATAAGGATAAAAGCCCCCTCAGGTGCCCATGAGGCCGATTTTGTGAATAGGAAATCCTTTCACAGCATTAATGTTCAGGTGAACATAACTTTTTGATATTGTCCATTGACGAACACTCTGCATTGCCAGTGATGTGCATTGATTGGTGTAATATTCCTCATCTTATGATTTCAGATGGTCTGCAATGCTGACTGTGTGATCAGCAATGTTGTGGCAAAATGGCCTGGCTCAGTCCATGACTCCAGAATCTTTCGGGCCTCTGAAATCTATCAGTGCCTATCACAAGGTAAAGCCACACAACCCCTATTTATAACCATCATGGCTGTGTCAAGAATATCACTGTGTTTATGAGGTAGTAATGATGAGATTTTGTGTTGACAGGTGAATTCTCTGGTGTGTTGCTGGGAGACAGGGGGTATGGCTGCCAGCCTTTTCTCCTGACACCTTTCACAGACCCCCAGGAAGCACAGCAGGCCTACAACCATGCCCATGCAGGACCAGGGCCAGAGTTGAAATGACCTTTGGCCTCCTGAAGGCACGCTTTCACTGCCTTCACAAATTAAGGGTCAGCCCTGTTAGGGCATGTGATATTACTGTGGCTTGTGCTGTCCTCCACAATGTGGCCTGCCTGAGGAAGGAGAGGGGCCCCCAGAGTGCCACCAGCCATGGACTGGGACAATCGGCAATCTTCCCCTGATGACGACAGTGGTCGGCCGTTGAGGGACCAATATGTGTTGAATTATTTAGTTAGTATGTGTGCTTTCAATTTTGGTTAAATATGTTCCTGCGGTGGCAGAGGAATTTGGGTTTTTTTGGGTTCGTTTTTTTACTGAATTTGGCCTCTTATGATGTTTGTGCGGTATACTGTGTGTAATACAAGGCTGCAGGGAGGCTACTGCATCCATTCATTTGTCTGTTCAGTTGATGTGTATGGATTTGTCCTGCATTTATTTTAGTGTGCAGACATGCAGGGTGTGTTATATACAGACCTTTGAATGTGTATGTATCATTTTGTATAATATGCTTGGATTCTGTGCTTTCCATCTTGTAGAGTCACTGTGACTTCAGTTTCGAAAGGAGCTGATGGTTTACCTGCTTTGTTTTGTCCTTATTCAATAAAGGAACATAATGTTACACATTGTGTTTTTATATTCATATGGAATGTGTATTTGTTTATATGACAGAGTACTAGGGGCCACACTGAAGAAAAAGGATAAAGTCATAAATTTATGAGGCTGGTTCTTTCTGCAGAAAAGCTACATATTGTTTTTACAGTTTTGATACTTATGACAATGTGATACTTAATATTCTGGCACATCAGCATGTCTTTGTTTATGAAACCATACTGAAGTACAATTTCACGAAATGCCCCACATCTGTCATTTTAACAACTGTCCTCCTTTAAAACAACTGGTTACAATATTATGACTTGTGTTTTTTTCCCCTCTGTGGCCCTAATATTCTATCATTTTATATATAGCCTTATAGTCTATGGGAAACTGTAAATTATCTAATGATAGCAACATCATCTAAAAATCATTTTTTATCCAAAATCATTGAAATTAATGATCACAAACGTTTAAATAATGACAGTGGGTCTAGTTATATGTGATAACAATGTATAGTGAGCAGTGAAATAACTATTGGTTTCCATTTGTGGTGACTGCTGACTGACATTAGGGATGGATTAAATAGATCCTGGAATTTAGCCTGGTCTGGAGCAGGCTAGCTCCACAGAATAAATCTCCATGGTAATTTATACCATAACATATCCTCCTGCCCCCTATCCATCTTTAGTGCAACCGGATTACGGATCAATTGAGCCAGGATCACCAAGATATCCTGGCTTAATCCCTTATCCTAGTTTTTGTGCAACAGGCCCCTGATGTGAAGGAAGTTGTCAAGTTAGTGAGTTTGTGTTTACACAGGACCTTCCGCCCTCAATCATGTCAATGCGGAGCTATACGGAGCCTTCCGCATTGTTACAACACGGCGATGCCGTACAGAGCTCAATCTGGCCACCACCATTACGACGCTCCGACCACATTTTCGGATCAAGCATAAATTGGCTCTTACTAACCCATACAGCTAGATAAGGCACGCTAGCTATTATTAGTTACCTACCTTGCCACTGGCCGTTCCTCCGCTAACACCGATCAGAAACGGACGGTGTCTTGGCCGCTCCATCTCGAACGGTCTGATAGCAGTCATATCGGGGCAATTTGTCGAGTAACAGCACGCTTGTTTAGCTAGCTTGCTGCCTTCTTCTTCTTCTTCTATAAAGATTTATGGAAGACTACACCTATTTGTGTATTGCCGCCACCTCTGTACGGGGTCCTCTTCTTTGATATTATGGCGGTCCGCAAACAAATGCTATTGGTGCATGCCGCCACCTACTGTTTTGGCTGTATATCAGCCCAAATAATTAACAAAATAATACAAAACAAAAATCAATGCGCTCCTTTATTCAGATTCAACTGCCAACGCCCATCCCTGCAGGTTCTGGGGCCTGAGAAAAAAATAGCATCTTCGGACAGTATTCTTTGCACCGTTTGGGCAGTGAAGTCATGGAAACCCAAAAACCTTTCAGCCGATGATACTATTATGTCCAGTTTCTTGGACTTTTTGTTCGTTTGTGCAGTACAATTAATCACATGCGCGATAAACACCATAACATTCACCTTCTTCACAATCAGCATATCAGTTTCCCTCAACTGTTGAACAACACTCTGAATCTCCCCAGTCTAGCTGCTTTATAAAACAATAATCTGTTCACGTTCATACGTGTAACAACGCGAGAACACGGACAAGCACTTCCTTCAGAAAAATAATGTTTGTAAAAACGTCAAAATAAGTGTCCTCATTTTGAAACTCATGAAATAAGTGTGAAAAAATGCTGTAATGTTGCAATAATACATTAAATTGGCCACCATGCAGTTTTTGTAATGTTCTATTGCCCTAGGCCTACTGGTTCTCTGAAGCATCCTGAAGAGTTACCTTGTTGTATAATGTATACCATTTACAACTGGAATCTATATTGATATTACAATAAGGTGTGTATATTTTTTTCTTATGAATACATTTCTTTCTTGTTGTCCAATAATTTTCACTTAGCAAAAATTACTTAATATCAAGGCAAAACTGATGTGTGTGGATGAACAAAGGTAATGTTTACATAGTCCTATGTACATCCCAAATGGCACCCTATAAAGTACACTATCGGCCCTGGTCAAAGTAGTACACTATGTAGGGAATAGGGTGCAATTTTAGGACACATTCAGAGGACACCCAGCTCATGTATCATGGACAGTAGCTGTGAAGTGATACACATTGTTGCAGTGTGGTTTTTACTATGTTTATGAGCTTACTACTACAAAATATACTGTATTTCAACCATAGAAGTGGGTTAATTGGTTAAGGTAATTGAAAATAGGCCTATTTGGCTCTGGTGATTTGTCTGTCAGAGTGGGTGTGGTCTCCCCATGGCATCACATTACATCACATTCATGATGTCATAAATGACTGTGTTCAGATATGTTGACAGCCTAAATGGTTTGCCATAGCGTTACTGTCACATTACGGCAACACTTAAGTTCAATTCAGGGTCAAAACCATTGCTATAGTAGTCCTACTTTGTGGCACAATTTAATTGAGTTTATTTAAATAATATAATAATATTTTTAAGCCATATTGTATCTTTTTCAGGATTACAGTAATTGAGGGAACTATGGGAAAGTTCTCCTTCCCAAGGCTCATCATAAGAATGGTTAGAATCCCTTTTCTCTCACCACCCTCAGTCAAAACTCCAGCGCTTTAAAATCATCATTTTGACATTTAGGCCTATGAGCTTTTCTAAGATTGAAAATAACAAGCTTGTATAATGATAACCTCATTACTGACTGCATGTTTGTCCTCATTTTAATTTCTAGCCATGGGCAAATCGGACTGCACGGGACGATTTCTGCACAGGAACTAACGAACTCCACAGGCTCAGACCAAACCACCCTCACAACTCCTCACAACTCCCCAGCCATACTGTAAGTCCCATCTGCAGGCTAACTCTATGATCTCTAAAGTGGTCCAGACTAATAATTTATGGCCAATCAGTGTAAACTTCGTACTAACTACGGCTTGATCTAGTGTCAACATTATACCTTCTTGATATTCTATATCAACGGAAAACGATGGAAGGCACATAATAATCCAATGAGTAAAACAAAATATACCATGTTCTATTCTCAATATCCCTACTGCCCCAAAGGTGTGTAGGCAGGGCAAGGAGAACACCGATTCAACCCCGAAGAAGAGGAAAAAGAAGAGGCACAATGAGAAGGGGACACAGGTTGAACTAGGCATGCGGGAGGATATCCATGACCTTGAGCTCGCCCATTGGAGATTGGCTAAAGAGACATGGAGAACTGAGCGAGGAAACATAAGGGAGATGAAGGCGCTGTATGGAGAAATATTTAGGCTGCACAAGTTGTTGGAGGAGGTAACGAGCAGTTTTCTTAAATCAGACTTCTCAGTAGATATACTGTAGTTGCTTTGAGATGTTCCCAATCCTGATACACGGAAATTAGATCTAAATAGTTTGAATAGTGAAATAAGACAGCAATAAAAAAAACTGCACACTGGTAGTATTCTCAGGAAGGTCTGCATTCTGCACTGGTAGTATTCTCAGGAAGGTCTGCATTCTGCACTGGTAGTATTCTCAGGAAGGTCTGCATTCTGCACTGGTAGTATTCTCAGGAAGGTCTGCATTCCTAGAAGAGTTGAAAAAAGAATAAATCCAAAAGTGTGGACGATCCCATTTTCCTAATAAGCTAATATACAGTAATAAAATGTTTTCTCTATAATATGTACTACCCATACACATATAATTGTTTTAAGATAGTAATAACATGGACCATCAAGCTATTAAGTAATAAAAATGTGTCTGTCATCATACAGATTGGGGTAGATAAAGGGGTGATCAAGCAGCGCTCCACCTCCTCCATTCTTTGTCCCGTCTCCCCGACACTGCCAGCTCTCCCCAGGTACAATCTCCACAGGTACCTCACCAAAAGCCAATCGGAGTGTGACCAGCATGCCGCCGCCACCCAGAAGAACCCGGCTAAGAAACACTCAATCTTTCCCCCTCTGGTCACACAGAGCTGCACCTCCCCTGACAAACGGCCTCATTCTCCGTCCCAAGACGTCGCACCCACACGCTTCACACAGATTTTCTGTCCCATTCCACCTCCTGGCTCCTGGCCCTCCTGCCCAGCTGAGGCAGACCCATCCGCATGTCCACCCCAGGTCCCCATTGACTGACCAGGCAAAGGTCAAGGATAAGGTCAAGAGGTCAGAGGTTGCATCGTCTGAGGAATTGTCTGAGGAAGTTCAACGGAGAGGTGCAGAAATTGAGAATATGTATAAAGCGCAGCTGAAAGAGAGAGGATGGCCCAAAAGAGAAAGGAAGAGATTCTGAAGAAAAAGGATAAACAACTATGACAAGAACGATGACACTGAGGCCTCCTGCTCCTCTGCAGTAGGACAATCCAAGACCCCTGCCACAGCCCCCCGAGCGTCCGGCCAGCCCAGAGGCCACCACAGATGCCACGCCAGTGGCCGTCCCAAGAGGACACTCAGGGGGCCACCCAGCAGGACCTAGCAGAGGTTGTGAATGTGCTCAAGAGGCAGTCATCTGACCTATACCTGCCTGACGACGTTTGTGAGGATTCACTCACGTGGAGCTCCATTTACGAGGAGCTGTGCCCACTTGCTCACAGGGTGAACTCAGAAGCTGACTACATCAGAGGCGCTCTGCGACACCACTGAGAAGGCTGTGACGCCCTTACGCTTGTCTCAGGAGGATGTGTCTCAGAGTATGAGTGAGGACACAAGTGAGGAGGGGAGTAGTGAAAGTGAGGAGAGCATGAGTGGACAACAACAGAGATGTCTACACAGGGATCCTTATGGTGAGAGGGAGAGGAAGAAGATTGATAGTCGTACAATGGAAGGGAGATATGCAACCGCAAATGCAATGTCTATGATGGCGAGCCTAGGGAAAGAAGAACTTAATGCCATGAGCTACGCAGAGAGGATTAAATATTTCAAGGACGAGGCTAAGAAAAATGAAGAGATGTTGAAGATGAAAAGTGGGAAGGAAAAAGAAAGGAAGGCGGAGAAAGACAGGGAAGAAGAGCTAAAAGTGGGAAAAGAGACAGAAGAAATCGGTTGAGGAGGAAAGGAAAATGACAGAAAAGATGGAAAAAAAGAAGTTAGAGGAGCAGATGAAAAGGGAGAAGGCAGAGATGAAACTAAAGATCGAACAAGAGAAAAAAGAGACAAGAGCAAGAGAAAAGAGAGAAAAAAAGAAATGAAGAAGCAGCAGATGCAACAGAAGGCCCGTGAAAAGAAGAGAAAAAGAGGGTGGAGAAAGAAAAAAAGAGGGAGAAAAAGAGGGCAGAGGAGTTGAAAAAGATTGAGAAACAGAGGATGGAGGAGGAGAAGAACAGGGAAAAGGGAGAGAATGAAGGTGCTGGAGATGCAGCAAAAGGCACAAGAGAAAGAAGAGAAAAGGAGGAAGGAGGAGAAGAAAAGGAGATTGAAGATACAGCAGGAACAAGAGAAGGAGGAGAAGAAAAGTCAGAAAAGGATATGGGACGAGGATAAGAAGAGAGCAGAGCTTCAAAGAATAAAAGATGACGAGGCCAGGTTCAAGATGGAGATGGAGAAACTGTATGAGAGAGAAGAGCGGATTGCACAGATTGAAAGAAAGAGGCGTGCGAAGTATGAGAAAAAAGGGCAGACACAGAGAGCAAAACAGGTGGTGCCATACCAGGTCACAGCGTTTACATCTTTGTGGACGGAAGAGAGGGAGCAGTGTCCAGAGACGCTCACGCACAGTCTGCAAGAGGAGAACAAGGAAGAAGCAGAAGAATGAGGGCGGACGAGGCGTTGACAACTTTTGAGTAGATGACGAAAGAAAAGCTGAGCAGACAAAGGAAGAAAGAAATGTTGTCAATGCTCTTAGGTATGTTAATAGATGTAAATAAACAAACATTTTTATATTTAAGGCAAAAAAACTAACAACAAAACTGGAAAGGTGCAAAAAGGGGGGAATAATACAGAGCCAGGCATGAGGGTGAAGAGGAGAAAACATGAGAGGAGGAAGGGAGACCAGAGTGGTTTATCAGGAGGGGAAATAGGAGATATAGAATTCAAGTCCTGATGGACAGAATCAGGACGGACCATGGGATAAAAGGTCAATGAGATTAGCAGTAAAGAAGAGCTAAGTGGATCAAAATAAAGTTATGGAAAACGCAAGGGGGAGGGCAATACTCAGAGGCAGAAGAAGACAAGATAAACAGAGACCAAGAGAAAAGAGGTGAAACCGTTTCATAAGAGTAATAGAGAGGAGATGGACATATGGGCAAATTAGCTATCCCAACTGGAACCTAGCTAATGCATTCGAAGAGGCAGACTTCCAGTCTGAGGTAGATGAAAAGAGCAGCCATAGAAACAGATCTGTAGAAGCATCAATTGGAAAGGATGGGAGGGTTGGAGGAGGAGCACATTTGGATGACTACATTAGGTAAGTGTTTAGGATCAAAGCCTGTTCTCTGTAGACAACTGTATTAGTGTTGACAGAAGTGCATTTATGCAATGTCTTTCAACTCAAAAACTACAATTCCTGATCTCATGTGATTATTCTACCTCATGTAAGTGGGCTTTCGGATGTTTATTTTTTCCTGAAACAGATTGTGGCATTTGAGGTCACTTTATCTGATGAAGCATCAATAGGGAGAGGATGAAAGGGAGGAGGGAGAGGAAAAGACAGAAGAACAGATGAGGTAAGTGCTTGGGCTTGTGATAAGAGGATGGGGGCTCCAGAACTCGGCTTCATGATTTAAAATTATAAGACAAATGTATTACTGTGAATCCCATTCGTTCAATGACTGTTTGTTGTTTTACAGGAGCACTATGTTCTGCTTCCGTGTGGATTGACAGCATTGCTTTAATGAGCTGCTGGAGGGAACAATGGAGGAAGAGGGAGAGCGTCCATTATAGGCAGTTTGCCATGGCCCTAAATGGGCTTTTGGATGTTCATTTTTCCTGCTTTATATCATACAACTTTACAATAAAAATGAATTGCAAGCATCAGCCTTTTCTGTTTGAGTGTGATCAGTGCAGTAGTTGTAGGATTGGTGTAAACCCAAATAATATTCTGACACTAGTGTTCAGTTGGTATAAAATAGTGTGATAAGAAATGACCAACATGTTATGAAAACAATATAGAGATATAAATATCAAAAGCGAGTGTTGCATTTATTTAGTAATTGCTATTTCTCACTCATAGAGAATGGTGTCCTTGTTGTGATCAGTCCATCGACAAATGCATGTATGCGCATACACACACAGAGAGAGTTAATCATGATTTCCCTGAGTCATCAGACTCTGGTGAAGGTTTCTTTGCATCTGCATCTTGAGCAGTCTGTGTTGAATCCTTGCCGGACTTGTCTACAACAATCTCGGGCCGCCTCTCCTTCTACCCTCTTCACTTTCTCCCCTTTCGCTGCAAGGATTTCCTCAATGTTCCTGTAGGAAAAAAACAAACCATGAATAAAAAAATATATATTCAGGAATAATACTCAAGTCTTAAGGAGGCTGCATGCAAACAGAGCGAAGGAGCGTCGTATATGGTCCGTTCCAAAATCTGAGTCACACAAAAGTACCTAGAACTACCTGTGAATATTATGCTGGGTTTGCGTGAAGTGTGTAGGGCCCTTTAGTCCACACAAACGTTACAGCCTATATACGGTATTCACTTATGATTCACTATGACTGCAGTTCCATTTCTCTTCTGTGCATGTCACTATCAATAGGGGAAATACATTTACATTTAAGTCATTTAGCAGAGTGATTTACAGTTAGTGAGTGCATACATTTTTTTTTTTCTTCTTCATACTGGCCCCCGTGGGAATCGAACCCACAACCCTGGCATTGCAAGCGCCATGCTCTACCAACTGAGCTACAGGAGACAATACATAGACTATTAGCTAAAGACCTGTCCATAAAGTTCCCAGCTGCGCCTGAATTCGACCAGCGCCTTACACTGGGGAACTACCGTGTAATCAGGGAAGTTGACGTGGATGGTGAAATGCGCGCAGAGGGCTCTGAACGAGTGTGGGTTTGCGCTACCTGAGGTGACGCGAGAGTGCCCTGCCTGCATAACATTGTAATACTGTGCATGCATGTAAAATGTTCACAACTACATTAACTTGGCCACCAACCTCTTTCCCTTCAGGTCAGAGAACCAACCCAAGTTGTCAGCAATAATGTGGTGTTTTTTTCACATCCTGGGCAGGTCACTAGGACAACACCTTTATGATAGGCTACCTTGGATATCCTCTTTGTTGACCTGGTTGAGCACACCTGCATACAGATCATTGACAGTAAAATAATGATACCGTTTATTAGAAGAGTCAGGGTGAAGAGTCAGTCTGAACTTTATAAACTATCCATATAATCTTATTCATTATCTAAAAGGCAAAACTGATCCATCAGCACTGATCCATCAGCACTCCTACTCTGAGATGGTTTGTGGATACGGGCCCTGAGTACCAGTGTTCTGATCACCTCACCAACCAAATCTTGATTGACAAATCATGCTATGCCTGTCACTGTAGAAACATGATGTGAACAATAACTGATCTTCCATTTAAAAGTGGGGGCGACTGCTGGGCTCCCTAGGGGGAGGTTGGAGGTGGCGTTATCCAGGTCCCCCTGCTCCGAGATGGCCCGCTTGAAGCCCCGGCTGTGCCCATTCACCACTCCTCCACGGTGCCACTTACAGAGGTCCCCATTCAGGATGTCCTGGATGTGCTGCACGATGAGGTTGATGGCCACTGAGCATGAGAGGCAGATTAATAAGAGAGATGTAGGGAGGGAGGAGTGTGGAGAGAGAGGGATATGGAGAGGGTATGAGTCTGAAGGCTTCATCAGAGTGCTATAACTTACCCATGTTGTCAACTCCTCGAGGAATAATTACAGCTGCATATTTCTTGGTCTGGGGGGGAAAATAACTAATCAATCTAAATTTGGTAGCTAATGCTCTCAAAAGACTGCATTTAGAACATAATATAAATTAGTCACTGGGTGTTATATGTGTCATTATCTTTTAAATGTCCATAATTAGCCCTATTAATAATGAATGAAAGTGTCCATTATCTGTTAGTTATCATCGGTGTATGGTGAGGGTGTGTGGCTCTGCTGGACATTTACAGGCAAACAGAACTCCTCGAAGGCTGGCTTGACAAACGTGGTGTACTGGTTAAGGATCTGCTCCAGGTCTCTGCCTCTCTTCATGTCCCGCAGAACTGCAGGTCAAAACCAAAACAACAACAACCAGGTCAGGACCAAGACAACAACAACAACCAGGTCAGGACCAAGACAAATGTGACAATTCAGTATATACATCAAATATGCTAGAGAAAAGTGTGTGTATGAGTATGGAAGTGGACGTGCATGTGACAATCCCCTTGTTAGGTGTGTGTGTGTTTCAGTAGTACCTCTGCGGGACAGCCTGACATCAGAGTCAGTGTCCACAAAGAGCTTCATGTGAAACATGTCCCTCACTTCCTGAGAGTAGAATACCAGAATGCCCTCAAACAGAACCACATCAGCGGGTACACCGTGATCCTGTCCTGCAGCCTGGAAAACACACACACATTAAGCACCAAATGTATAGTACACACAGAGGTATTCTATTGACAGACTAACTTTCACGTGAATGCATGGTGTGTGTGTGTGTGTGTGTGTGTGTTAATTAATCTGCAAATGCATTGACATTCATGTCTGAGGCTGCACACACCGGGACGATGAACGGCCGAAAGCAGTAGGTGCCGTGCTCTATGATTCAACACAGAATCAGAATGGCTGTCTGCGCTTAGTTTTCACAGTGGCAAATATATTTTTAAAAATATATGGCACACGACACCGGTCTGATTGACGCCTGTCTCAGTGGACTAATCCATTGGAGACCGCGGGGATGGCACACCAGTACCACCACTAGTACATTTACCATTAATTACCATCATTTCTAATTACAATGTTTGTTTATGGTAATTTATGTTAATGCTTTTTTTCTGTTAATGCATTCAATGTATTATTATTACAGTCTTACCGTTGTCATTGTCGGAGTCGACGCGTTGTTTGCAGAGCGCACAACCTACGTTTATTTCTGAGTTGTTAATTTATTCATTGTCTTTTGTTTGGAGAGCGCCTGTCAATCTTGAGTAAGGACACGCACCTTGTAACACATAGAAGTAGGCCTAGGCTACCTGGCCTGCGCGCAAATGTAGGCCTATAAATGTGCCCATTTGGGGATCTGATACTATTTCTGATTTTCTTAATTCACCATCACTGTGGAGCTTCTCAAAGTAATTTTTTTCTTTGCCTCATACAGCAAGTAAATGAAGTCTGTTTTTACATCCATTGAAAATGACAATAGTTCCTCAACGTAGCCTATTTCAAAATTATTTCCAGCTCTCTCCCCTTTCGATAACCACACAGCATGAAAGGCAAAATAAATGTCATCCTCTGATCCAGTGGAAACGTCACAATATAGGCCTACCTGATTACTTCTTATCCCTTGCGCAAAATAGCCTACAGCTGTTGTCTGTCTGTCCGGAACTCACTGGCACAGGAAACTGAGGGCCCAAAACATTTTATACAATGTTGCAAGTTTGCTAGCACGAGCATCAGGCTGGACCAAGTTAATAGTTGATACAATGTTTTAAGTTCCTTGCAGACAGGCCATGCGTAGCCAATGGGATTTATAGTATATTTATTTTTATCAGGATATTTTCTACCTGCAGGCTGCAATGTTTTTATTTGTTGGCTTTATGTAGGCTATTTTTACATAGTTGGCAATGGCAATAGAAGTTACTTTTAGATTTGTATCATTTTCAATGTTGATTAACCACAACATTGATTTTGAGTTTTGAAGACTATTATAAATTAAATGAAACTGTTCTACGAAAATGAAAATCATAACTGGCACGCACGCAGTTCAGTAGAAATGGTACGATAACTTGGCACTCCAAATGGAAAAGGTTACCGACCGCTGGCGTAGCCTATTACCGGCAACTTCAGGAGCGTAACGGCAGAATCTGCGAAGACCAGCAGTAGAGGGAGGAGGGGGGTCAGGTTTTTTTTATTCTGGTTAGGCTATATTGATCTCTGGCTCCCTCTTTAGTCATTTGTGTGTCTTCATTTTTCATCGCAGTGCTTAAAGCATCAGACAAGCTCCGTAGCCTACATATAGTTGATTTTATTCAAACATAGGGTGTTTGGAAAAATACAAGTTTTAAAAGCGATTGGTCAAAAGAACAGACGACTCTCGGGTCAACCAGGATTTTATTTAGTTGGGAACTGCCCTAGTGTGCAAAAACGTTTGGTCTTTTGCCAAACGTTTTGCAACGGAAACCGTTTACTCTAGGGTCCAAACGGGAAGCATACAGACTAAACGAAACGGGGAGAGACCTATCTGAATTTGTCCAAAATAAACTTGTTTTCATTGCACAAAGTTTTCAGTTTGGAGTAAATGTTTTGCAACAGACTAATGCAATGAAATCAGACTAATGAATACACCCAGTTCTTTTGGTTTTTATTTTTCTTTAGGTCAAGGGTCATCTATCTGAGCTCTGGAATGTGGAGGGTGGGCATTTTTGATCCCGTCTGTCTGAATTCAAGAAGGGGCATTTCTGTACACTGGGTCTGGATGGAATGTTTCCTTCTCACCTGGAATGCGTGACAAAGTCATATGTCGGCACCTCCACCACACTCCCCTCCACAATATCCTTCAGGGTTTGGTACATCAACTCTTTGTCGAAAGCATCTGTAATAAACATTAAGGTTATTAACTCAATTACACTGTTCAGCCAGAACATTAGCCATTTATAATTCTAGCAAAGATTCATTAAACGCCATGATTAACTAAATCCACGTTATCTAAGTGATAAGTGACTGACTGAGAGCTTATGTTATTACAACGATTATACTTATGTTATTACAATTCATACAGGCCTGTAGTACATTTTACATTTACGTTTTAGTCATTTAGCAGACGCTCTTATCAAGAGCGACTTACAGGAGCAATTCAGGGATTCTAACCAGCGACCTTTCGGTCCAATCTTTAGGCCCAACGCTCTTAACCGCTAAGCTACCTGCCACCCCCACCTGGGTGGTCAAAGTTGTAATGGCCCTTGAGTGCCTTGGCCTTCTGGTCAGGTGTCAAGACTCTGTAGAAACTGTCTTGGCTGACGATAGCAACTTTCCTCTGACGATGGTCCACCTTGTTCTGGCCCAGCAACTCCATGATTTTGGCACATACTGTTGACTAAAAAACAGACAGGTTTATTATTTCCTAGATTAGCACAGTTTAGCTAAATCTATCACATAGAAAGGGGTTATGTGTATTTCAACATTTTGTGAGTTGAGTAAAGTTTCCATGAATTGTGTGTAATATACCATGTTAAAGACCTGTCACACGCAGGAAATGTATTGACATTTGGCATATTTTCAGTTTGATGATGAGGTTGGAGCAGAGAGCAGTAGCTGACACATTTCAAAATAATCTCACAGACAGAAAACAAGACACTAACGTTAGTTTAATTGATGGCTTGGTGGCAAGAGACGTCCCCATTTCATTAGCGATGTCACATTGTAATGAATACTCGGACAGAGTGGTAAGATCCAATCGCAGAATAGCGATGCTTTATTAGAGTACAGACAAGGGAATAGCTTAATCGTGGTCGGGCGGGCTGTGGTCAAAACCGGGCCAGGCATAGACAGGCAGAGGTACCAATGGAGCAGGCTTAGTCGTAGTCGAGGGCACAGGCACAGGATCAGAGGACGGTAATCACTGGGGTAGACAAGCAGAGGATTAAGCAATTCGGGGAGTCAAACAACAAGGCACAGGTCGGATACACGGGTAATCAAAAACAACAAACTCTCTCTCTCACTTCGGAACAAAACGCTTAGCAAGTCCCAATGGAACAATACCTCGCGCCGACTGAGCTTCTGAGCACACCTTAAATCCTACACTAATTACTGACAGGTGTGCTCAGAACTCAGGTGAACCAGATCGAGTCTGATGACTCTGTCTAGACCCTGCCAACCCCCGATCCCTTACACACATCACATCACGAGTTCTCCTATTCCTGCATGACAACTGTTAGAAATTGCGTAATTCAAATCTGATATTGGAATAATAGAAAACATAATCAAGAGATATTCATTCCAAGCTAAATTTATTATATGCAAAATGTATGTATGATAAGTATATTGGTTCGTATACGGGCTCACTGAAATACCACGCAGGGCAGACAGAGAACTAATCCATTGTTACAGGTTCTTCTTCAAATACTCTGACAGAGATCGTTCCCACTCTCTGCTGGCCAATCAGAGTAGAGACTGAGCGTGGTTTAGAATTACTCAGCCAATCCGTTGGCGCACGGGCTGGTCCCAACCCTTGGCGCTCCACCTGTTGCACACTGTTGCCAGGCATAAGTTTATCATAACAACCTGTGGAGTTAGCACCCAAAAGTCACCACTGTACTGTGAGTACATACGTTCAAGGACGGTTCACAGACAACAAAGAGGCAGTGTTCGTATCTGTAAGAAATACAAGTCTTATCTGTCCTTCCCCCTAACGTTCCTTACATGAATCACAGCCTGTTATGTGAAACAATTTATATCAGTATAGTACAAACCTATGCTTATCATTAATGCATTCCTTCTAAGCTATTCATCACATACAGATCCAATTATGAGAAAGCAAATCCCAACAATCCCCCTTTTTACACCCACTGGGTGTGAACCCAAAATAAGAAAACCCAAAATAAGAAATTTCAGGGAAATTCGGATTCCCCCTTTTGACACCCTCTAGGGTGTCACTCATTAAAATACAATACAAACAAAAATAATCACACTTTTATTAATAGACAATAATGATAATAAAAAGGCCTTCAGTTCTTCCATCTACACCTAACTTGTACTGAGTTGGCTACCAGCCACCCAGGAATCCTTTACCTTCACATAAGGAAAGAGAAACATTCACAATGGTTAACTTGATTAATAAAGCATAAAACACAGGATTAATAGAACACAAAACACAAGATTATTAAAACATAAAACACAAACAGGGAAGTAAATTTTGGCCCCCTTTAGACACCCTCTAGAGTGTCACTCCACCAAGCCTGGTAGGTCATATCCTTCATTCCTTAGGTCGGAGTCCGGGATTGGGCCGTATCTCACCATCTGTTGGGAAACCGCCTTTTCCATCTCCTTTTCTCACCAATCCTCAGACACAGGGAATAAGACAACATCCACAAAGAACAAGTATACCCATAGAAGCTATAACTTTACCCAGAATAGTTACAACAATAGTTTTCCATTTACCAAATATGTTATCAAACCAACCGTTTAGGGAGCTATCAATACCAGAGTTCTCAGCCAGTTCGTTCGCCAGCGTGGTCACTCCCTCAAGCGCTTTGGTGCTGTATTGTTTGAGGATGAAAGCACAGCACATAGATCCAAACAGAACACAAACTCCACCCGCTCAGCCAAAAGCATATCTAAAGCTATTCTATTCTGCCATGTCATTAAGCTAGTTGCCGCTGTCTGCTCAGCTAATCCCTTTATTGCATCACGAGTGTGGTTTATAAATCTCTGCTGGTTATAGTAAATATAATTTATCCAATCTACGTTTTTATTAATTGTTGACCACCAGAAAAGACTTGATTCAAACCCAGCTGCGATCTGATTCCTAGCTTTGAATTCTTCTGGAACCCCTCGAGGTACTCCTATCCCATCAATATATATCCTTTCATCAAAGGATCCCGGGAGGAGGTCCTACTTTCTACGTGACAACTCACCATTCTCTGACACGTTTGATTGTTTGCGTATGTAGGTGAGTTCACAATCTTTTATCACCACACAACCATCAGATGTCAGCACGGGCCTGGTTTTGGTTCCTAAAATCCTCTGGCTGCAATAAAGAGGAGAGATTAGTCATGGTCTCTTTAGTTGTGATATTCTCTGTGTGGGAGCAGGAGCTAAGATGCCCTACCCTGTATCCTATCTTACTAGTCCTATAAAAACAATAATAAGAATCCCCTGAGACTTCGAGACTTCCCCCTGAGATCGGGGGATACAGATAGTGCAAGTTACCATAAGACTCCTTCACCACATTCCCAGGTGGCTTGAACAATTTAATCATGGAGGATAAACCTGACAGAGAGTTAAAGCCTGTCAAGGGGAACGGAGTAGTTGTTAACCTTGGTTTGGCTGTCCTACAGGCATAACAGTCCTCTTTAGACATAGTTCTTGCCGTATACTGAATCCATTCCAACCACAGGTTAAAATCTAATTACTCCGTCTCCATCTGTACTACTTCCTTCAGGTCTATAGTTTGCACTATCTTTACCACAGCCCCGGTCTCACTACCTCCCTCAGAGAGGTTTACTCTATAGGGTGCCCCAGTTGAAGAGGATATCTCACTTGTCAGGTCTGTAACCTGTTTTAGCGTATTTCAGACTTTCAGACAGTACCTACCCTTATATGGGTCGCACTGCCATTTCTGGTAATTCCCTACTTTCACAATACTACACCTGTCCCTAAACTGTGTATGGAGATTGACATCCCCCCCCCCCCCCCTTCCCCCCGCTTGGTATGAGCAACTACATAGTCCCAGGATGTACATGGTGACATACATATGGTGATGTCCTTCCCTAAAGTCCCTAGTACTTCCCCTTTTCCTTACGTCTAGCTGTCTCCTATGCCTTCTTAGACTGTGCTCAGGTATTATTTTATCGACTTGTGTTAGGTTAACTACTACTTCTGGCTGATCAGGAGGGTATGTGTGTGCTAGGAATATGGCCCCCACAATCAGACAGCTACCTGCCGTCGGGAGACCTGTGAATCCCCACCCTTGCCCTGAGAACATGTCAGACGCCAGAAGCCAACCCATTGCTTCACCTTCTATCGAACTCACACAGGGATGATCAGACAGGGTAAGGGAATCTTCGTTAAGGAGCCAACCCCCGAGCCCTAGTGGTGATCGGTTCTTTCTCCTAACTCTGTGTTTGTTCGTCAGGTGTAACTGGGTTTACCTTTTTGCAGTGTTTGACATGCACCCAGGTGGATCTAATAGGACTTGGTAGGGCCCTTCCCAACAGGCCTGCTTCAGTCTTTCTTCTTTTAGGGACTGGATGCTCACCAGTCTCCTGGTTAGATAGAGTGGGTCACCTTCTCCTTTAGTTCACCTGTGGGGCACAAAACCTCTGACATACGGGTGTGGTTAATAAACTATCTTCACACATGTTCAGTTCTCAATTTCTAATCTTTTTAAAAAAAATTGAAGTATTTTGTCCTCTCCTTCGTATATATTTATTATTTAATCCTACCATCCCCCTTTTTGACACATGATTTGCCCATGTGTCAATACTACCACCTACCTAAACAATCACTTAGGTAATATCGGTAATTCATTATCCAATTACCATCCCTCCACTCTCTCTTCTGTTATTTTATGGTTCAAATCATATATATTATTACCAAATTATAATCTTCTTCACACTTTTCACAGTATTATAAATTACCCTCAACTTAGTAAAATAAACTCTTAAAGTCCTCCTCTCATGCCTTTAGAATTTACTAGTGTGGATGATTAATTAACAACAGAAGGTTAAAACAGAGTTCAGAGGCAATTGAAATTATTCAACGAACTGTTTAATCCCATAGTATACTAAACATTACCATTATTCTAAATATTTCATAAATGTTAGTTATCCCAAGTGTTCATTAAGTCCTCATGACATTCATTCTCATAAGAAATCATATATACCCCAAACTCAGCCAAAACCTAAAAAAATAAAATTCACAGTGTGTGCTCCTCTAAGACCTATCACCCTTGACCTGCTGAAAACCCCCAAAAATTGAAACAACAAGGCTTTATAAACATCATACTAGGTGTGTTGTTTTTTGTTTGAAAAACCCAATTTGAAAAATAACAACCACAAATAGCCAGGCCTCACTTAATTTGGTAGCTCACTTTTATGACCTAAATACTGCCTAACTTCACTACTGCTAGCCCTGGGCTAAAGATGGTAGTACACACAAAACATGATACAGATATCCCCAGTCTTAACCCATCAATAATTGTTTGTATCTATCTAATTCCTCATAATTAATCCATAAAACCACTCAAAATTCCCCCGAGTATACAATGATTATTTAATTGATTACCCTAACTCTGCTACATGTGATCTCATCTCAAATGATCCATTATCAATTATTTGTTCAACCCCCTAGGAAAATCTGTCTCCCCTTCTATTGTTCCTGTCCCCCCTGCTTCACCAATCCAGAACCCACCACAGGCTGGCGCTATTCCCCCAGCACAACAGCCAATGCCACTTGCATCCCCGTAACCAAAAATAAATTATCGTTGTACCAACTATTTATGTACCAACTATTTATATTTTCCCGCTAACCCATTTCAGATGGCTATTCAATTTCTTTATCTGTTCTCTCTGATTAGGCCCTAATTAATAAAACAAATACTTGCTATCGTTGATAAGCATACATTTAATGATGTTCCTAACATTTGAACTCTCTCTCACCCCTCCCCTTGCTCCTTCGGGGAAATCGCATGGGGACCTTATAACATATTTTCATAGACCTTTCTAGAATACTTCTATTTAAGCTATCTAATTCAACCTTTCACATTCTGGTGTTCAACCTTCCCAAGTTCTCTCATGTCACCCTGCTCCTCCGCACACTCCACTGGCTTCCAGTTGGCTTGCATTACTACAAGACCATGATGCTTGCCTACGGAGCTGTGAGGGGAACGGCACCTCCTTATCTTCAGGCTCTGATCAGACCCTACACCCAAACGAGGGCACTACGTTCATCCACCTCTGGCCTGCTAGCTCCCCTACCTCTACGGAAGCACAGTTCCCACTCAGCCCAGTCAAAGCTATTCGCTGCTCTGGCACCCCAATGGTGGAACAAGCTCCCCCACGACGCCAGGACAGCGGAGTCACTGACCACCTTCCGGAGACACTTGAAACCCTACCTCTTTAAGGAATACCTGGAATAGTATAAAGTAATCCTTCTTCCCCCACCCCCCATAAAAAAAAGGTGGTTGTCCCACTGGCTATCATAAATTGAATGCACCAATTTGCAAGTCGCTCTGGACTAGAGCGTCTGCTAAATGATGTAAATGTAAATGTAAATGTAATGGTAGGCCACACAAGCTCACAGAAAGGGACACATGCTGAAGTGCGTAAAAATAATCTGTCCTCGGTTGCAACACTTACTACAGAGTTCCAAACTGCCTCTGGAAGCAACGTCAGCACAATAACTGTTTGTCGGGAGCTTCATGAAATGGGTTTCCATGGCCGAGCAGCCACACACAAGCCTAAGATCACCATGCGCAATGCCAAGCGTCGGCTGGAGTGGTGTAAAGGGAAATCTTAATGTTACAGCATACAATGACATTCTAGACGATTCTGTGCTTCCAACTTTGTGGCAACAGTTTGGGGAAGGCCCTTTCCTGTTTCAGCATGACAATGCCCCCGTGCACAAAGCGAGATCACTACAGAAATGGTTTGTCGAGATCGGTGTGGAAGAACTTGACTGTCCCGCACAGAGCCCTGACCTCAACCCCATCGAACACCTTTGGGATGAATTGGAACGCCGACTGCGAGTCAGGCCTAATGGCCCAACATCAGTGCCCGACCTCACTAATGCTTTTGTGGCTGAATGGAATCAAGTCTCCACAGCAATGTTCCAACATCTAGTGGAAAGCCTTCCCAGAAGAGTGGAGGCTGTTATAGCAGTAAAGGGGGGACCAACTCATTATTAATGCCCATGACTTTGGAATGAGATGTTTGACGAGCAGGTGCCCACATACCTTTGGTCATGTAGTGCATATGAGTGCATCCGACCACCTCTCTGCAGCTGAACAGAGAGAAAAGAAAACGAGACTACAAGCAGGGAGGAGGGATGGTCGGCCAATTTCAGGTCGGAGTCACTCTGGCCTGGGGCCTATCAATGCAGGTTACCGTACCGGTTGGGGGGCCAAACTGGCTGCTTCCTTCCTTCATCTGTAAGACATGCACTTTGAGCTAGTATTGTTTGTAATGACAATAAAAGGTGCCAGCATGAGCCTTTTGCCAGCTAGATAGCTAGTAAGCTAAACAAAATGTATGTTGAAGTAGTTAAAGTGATAACATCGCTAACTAGGTTCGGTTGTATGAAATATACTAACTAGCTCTCGAAAACCCTTCTCCGTGCGTAGGGTTGTCAGCGGTTACATTTGCCTAACTGTTGGCTCCATGCTGTGTTTTAACGTTTAGAAATGTCAATAATCATCGCTTTCTAAACGGTTTTCGAAAAATATATGCTGATATGCCCCTTATCTTTCATATCAGCGAGAAATAATCTTTCAAATAAAATACACACTTACTTTAGCAGTTTTGCACAGATCCACAAGCTGATGAACTACACTTCCAACCCAGTTACGCCTTACACACAGGTGTTCGGAGCATGATATGTCTTCTGTCTGTCTTCCATAAACAAGTGATGTAACATGAAGATATGGCATTGTGGGAACACTAACCCTATGAAGGTGTGTATCAATGTAACCTTTTGTTTGAAAATTATTCCTCGCTGATATGAAAGATAAGGTCCTTATGCTTCCAAAACCGTACGCAAGCGATGCGTGTTAGCTAATGTTCAGACAGAGCGTCTGAGCTCTTAACAAAACTCCCCGTACAGAAGATGGCATCATCCAATGACTCTTATGCATAATGTAATGGAACTGAGAGTCATGATCAAGAGCTAGATAGTAACTAGCTATATCTAACTTTCCCCCTTTTAAAGGGTAGGTAGTGTAAACGTAACCACATTTAACATATGGATTTGTAATTACATGCTAGCATGGCTAGTAGCTAACATTAGCCAGCCGGAACCACTGAGGCTGGGAACTAGCTAGGTAGCACCGGTTCTCCATATGATGTTGAGAAATAGTGCATTGTGGGTACTTCTGAAGATATTCGGAAATAAGTTAATACATATGTAAAAACATAACTATGTTTGTAGTTATACGTAACCATACTGTGACTACAACTAAGTTACTAAGTATTTGACCACACGGTGTTGTTACTTTGAGTTACCCTTTAGAAAGGCTGGATTTCTGTATAAGTACTTTGTGACATCTGCTGATGTAAAAAGGGCTTTATAAATACATTTGATTAGATTTGTTTTTGTGTAATTGTAGCTAACTAGATAATGTTAGCTATCACTGATGTCTAAAGGGGGTGGCTAGTTAAGTCTGGTAAAGTAAACTGACAACAACAACCAGTAGCTATAATTAACATTAGCTACCTAGTTTAAGCATTTTGACCACTCATCTGTCAATCAGTACAAAATCCGACCGCAGTTGAAGAGAGAGGAATATCGAATATTTCCAACGCTACTTCATGCTTCTCATCCATGCAGTAATATTTTGTCTTGAGCTGAACATTTCAAACGTGTTCTTTTGACATATTTCCCTTCCCTTCAAATTCTCGCGTTGATGACGTTTCACATTTTAACCAATCAAATCTAATCTGTTTTAACTTTAACCTACTGTACGTCATTGGCATCAACTGATGGAGGCAAACACAACATTGTTTGTTTTCGAGACAAGGACGAAAGTAAGTAGACAACTGTGAGAGATTTATTATTTTTATAATTGATGGGATGACTAACTTAGAAAGAATGCATTCTGGACTGTGCTAATGTAGGTTGTGACACCTGGCAAGCTGTGATTGATGTGAAGAGCTGTTTTAGGGGGTAAAATGAGATAAGGATTTTGTCTCCAAATGCTAGACTATACTGGTTCTTTGTGATCTGTGAACCTTCCTTGGACGTAGGAATGGTGTCTAAGGGAGCTGGCTCTTCTCACTATGACAGGTTGTTATGATGAACGTATGCCTGAAAACAGGGATGCGCTAAGAGGCGGGGGACTAGCCTGTGCATCAACGGATTGGCTGAGTAAGTCTAAACCACGCTCAAGTCTTTACTCTAATTGGCCAGCAGAGAAGTGGGAAACTCTCTCTGTCAGAGTATTTGAGTATTGAATCTGAAACAATGTTTTAGTTCTCTGGGGTGCCCTGCGAGGTATTTCAGAGAGCCCGTATATACGAAACATCATATTTACCATTGAAGGTTTTTGCATTAATTAAAATAACTAGTATATCTTAGAAGTCGTGTTGACCTCTTTTGTTCCTAATACCAGATTTGAATTGACGCATTTTGACAATTGGTGACACTCGACGTGATCTGGTAGAAGGGACTTCGCTGCGCTGGGTAATGTCCGGCCCATTTGGTCACCTCTTTCATCGAACCGTGTGTTTCACAAAGTGCCCGGGCTTCTAAAAAGCTAAGCAAACACCTATTGGAATATAACTAAAGTTTTGCACATTGGCTTTATCCAAATTAATTTTGTGAAACACCTGTCTGATGTAAGTGAACTAAATTATGAAACTATTATGAGTAGATAAGCACAATATTGTTATATGCAAACCTGTGGTAAATGTGATGTTAAACCATGGTACCACAGAGAGTATTGGTTCTACCGGCAAGGTCCGTAGCTATGGATACGGCTAGGTTCAGGAGACAATACTGACATCTCCCGGCAAGGTCCGTAATTGCGACAATACGGCTAAGGTTCGGAGATATAGGGAATAATTGATTTAAGTAATTGCTATCGGCAAGGTTCGTAACTACGACAGTACGACTAAGGTTCGAAGAATTACACCGGCAAGGTCTGTAACTACGAGGATACGGCTAGGTTCGGGAAATTTTAGATATAGGGAATTATTGATTTAAGTAATTGCTATCGGCAAGGTTCGTAACTACGACAGTACGACTAAGGTTAGAAGAATTACACCGGCAAGGTCCGTAACTACAAGGATATGGCTAGGTTCGGGAAATTTTAGATAAATACTAGCGACTGGCAAGGTCCATAACTTCGAGGATATGGCTAGGTTCAGCAGAGTATTTTTTAAAGATAGTAGAGGAGACTGTGTGCCCAAATAGAAGAGGCTGTGTGCCCAAATAGATTGTGTGTGGAGTGTAGGTGTGTCATTTATGACTGTGTGACATATTTGACTGTGTGATAGGGTTATGACTGTATATTGTGAGTGAGTGTGATAACTGTGTACTATTTTTGCTGTGTGATAACTGTATACTACGTTTAACTGTGTACCATTTTTGGCTGTGAATACAAAGAATATTTTAAAACAGTAAATAATAAGAATTACAATTAGGAAATAAGGTTTAAATTGTGCAAATGTTAACAAAAGACACCCATAGGAGGTACTATAAAAAGTTAGACAGTGCGAGTGTTGTCGTATGCATGAAAGTGTGAATGATAAACCTGTATACCTTGATAGAAAACAAATTGGGAATCAAATGACGTTTGTGGCTGTCCAAACGGTATAATTTGTGAATAACTGTTGGATTTGTGGTTGCTTAAACCATATAACCCGTTAAAAACAATTGGGAACATAAAGCTAAAGTGATGAATTGTGTGACTGAACTGAAACGGTTGAGCTGATATGTTTGAACTGTGCCGTTTGGTGTTAGACATAGCATAATTCTGGTTATAGGTGCTTGGGTTGAGGCTTTTTTTTTTATTGATTATTTGATGTAATGTTTGACGTTTGACCCTGCAAAATACTGGTTAAACAATTAGACTGAAATAATTCGGTTTATCGTTTAAATATAAACGTGCACCAACTTTAACTAATTAGGTGGGAATTATTTGATTTAAATAAATAGACTAAAGTACTTTGAATAACGGCAGAATATTGGAAACGCGCTAAAACGAGAAACAGCTCCTCACAGCTCCTCAAAAAGCCTGTTCCCCCTGGACAAGAAAGAAGTAGAGTTGCAAGGGGAGGGGCTGGAGAGAGCGAAAGTGTGGCTTTTGGAGCCATGAAAGACTGGCAGTTGGCTGGGAACGCATGTGGGTATCTGACGAGAGAATGTTCTAAACTTGCTCACCCGAGCGTAGACATGCGTCATGGGTGAGAAAGTAGAGAATATTTACATTTGCATTTTTGGTAATTTGGCAGACGCTCTTGTCCAGAGCGATTTATGGGAGCAATTGAGGTTGAGTGCCTTGCTCGAGGGCACATCGGCAGATTTTTCGCCTGGTCGGCTCGGGGATTGTAACCGGTGACCTCTCGGTTGTTGGCGCGGCGCTATTGATCACTAAACTGCCTGCCGCCCCATATGAGTTTAAGATTGTGGCGTTGTTGGATCATGTGATGGTGGAATAAACTGACCATAACTAATGTTGTTTTAGACGTAATGTATAATATAGTACAAAGCAAATAGAGGGTTAAATTCAACTAATTATCATGGTAGAGCTAACGTAGTACAGTGAGGGAACTTCATTTTGTGTCAGAGGGTAAGATGAGATCATTAATGGTACTATTGGTGGAAATCTATTCATCATTTCAAGGCATGGAGTAACAATCTGAATTTATGAGTGTAAATTCCACTGCTGATGTGTTGATTGAATGGGTACGATGGAGTATTTGGTTTGGTAATGTTGAATGGACTATTTGTAGCGTGTTTTGGGGTTAAATAGAAAAAACTCACTTATTCAATAGGGAATGGGTAGAGAGAGAGAGTTTTTACGTGTATTAAAAGTTGCATAAGATAGCTTTAGTAATATTCTAAATAGGTCTATGAAAATATGTTACAAGTACAAATGACATTATTTCCTAAGAAGGAAGATTGTAGGGAAGTTTCCCGCGCCTCCTCCATAATGCAGGAAGGAGCAGGAGAGGGGGAGGAGATGTAAGAGACAGGACATAGTTCAGATGGGAGGAATGTCATTAAGCGTATGCTGATAAACGATAGCAAGTATTTGTTTTATTAATTAGGGCCTAATCAGAGAGAACAGTTAAAGAAATTGAATAGCGAACTGAAATGGGTTAGCGGGAAAATACAAAATAGTTGGACAATTTTAGAACGATAATTTATTTTGGTTAGGATGAAAGTGTGCAATGGCTGTTGTGCTGGGGAAATAGCGCCAGCCTGTGGTGGGTTCTGGATTGGTGAAACAGTGGGGACAGGAACAATAGAGTAGGAGACAGATTTTCCTAGGGGGTTGAGCAAATAATTGATGGTAGATCGTTTGGGCTGAGATCACATGTAGCAGAGTTGGGGTGATCAATTAAATAATCATTGTGTGCTCGAGGAGTTTTGAGTGGTTTTATGGATTGGTTGTGAGGAGTTGGATTGATGCAAGCAATTGTTGATGGGTTGAGACTGGGGATGTCTGTGTCGTGTTTTGTGTGTACTACCATCTTTAGATTATAACCAGGAGAAAGAGATTAGCTCATCTCAGTTAGGCAGTATTTAGGTCATAAGAGGGAGCTACCAAATTAAGTTGAGCCTAACTATCTCTGATTGTTATTTTTCAATTGGGTTTTTCAAATAACTAAAAAAACACACCAGCATGATGTTTATAAAGGGTTGTTATGTTGAATTTAGGGGATTTTCAACAGATCATGGGTGGTGTTTACTATGCTGTAGGATGGAACGGTTTGTTGGGGGATATTTGAACCTAAATTAATGGAATAAGCTGCAGTAATCAGAGGAATGGTTATCACTAGGTAAATGGATAAAACAGGGGAAAAACATTACTGACTGGCAGAATACACCAAATGGGGATCAGTATGGCCACTCCACTGGGAGATATAGAAGAAAGTTAAATTGGAGAGCAAAAACCCAGCCCAGGGTCCACCTGGAGATAAGTTTTAACGGATGACAGGAAGAGATTTTCTTAACTCAGGAACAGGAGGCTGAGTTAGCAGCAATTCCGTTCAAATTATGGTCACAAGGACAACAGATGTAGGACTAATTAAGGGGGTAGCTCCAGTACAAGTGATTCCTCGATCCGATAATAGACCATAACAAAAGCAACATACTATGAAACCAGAAGCAATAAAAGGGATAACACCTACATTTCAGCATTTACTTAAGGGAGGGGTGATAATTCCTGGAGATGAGGCACAATGCAACTCTCCAGTATTTCCTGTTAAAAAGGCGGCACCAAGCGCCAACTGGAGGATGGTCATGGACTTGCAGGGGGTTAATAGAAATATAATTCCCAGAGTTCCATGTGTACCAGATCCACATACATTGATGAACCAATTGAAACTAGAGAACTCCTATTATACAGTGATAGATTTAGCTAATGCTTTCTTTAGTATCCCAGTTCATCCGGATAGTCAGGGGTGGTTTGGCTTTACTTTTCAGTGACGGAAATGGACTTACGCTAGGATGCCTCAAGGCTACTTGGAAAGTCTTACAATCTTTGTTCAGGCTATAACTAAGAATTTGGGAAAGTTTGAACCTAGGGAAGGAAGCAAAATGTTAGTTTATGTAGATGATATTCTATTGGCTAATCCCACTCAGGAGGGATGTAAGAGGGATACAATCCAATTGTTAACCTTCCTGGCAGAACAGAGACACAAAGTGGCAAAAAGAAACTTCAACTTTGGCAGAGCGAGGTCATTTACCTAGGACACACTATAACTCAGGAGGGGCGAATGTTAAACTCATCCAGGAAAACTGCTATACTTGAAGCGCCAAAACCATTAAACAAAAAACAAATGATGAGCTTTTTGGTAATGATAAACTGCTGTAAAGCTTGGGTACTCCATTATGTACTGCATACGGGTAAATTAAGTGATCTTATCTATGGGAAGGCAATGGTAGCCCATGGTAAAGTAATTTGGAACTCTAAGGAGGCAGATGTACATCAGGGATGTTATCCAAATGGTAGAGAGTAAAGAGGGATATGACATTGGTCGTGATTTAAAGATGATGAGGTTTTTTGGTGGGCTATTGGATATAACTGGGTTAATCATGAACATAGAGATTTTTATTCTTTGTTGCTAGACAGAAGACTTAGGTGACCTAAATATAGACTTGTCATGTCCAACAATCAGTCTTCAGGTCAAGCCCGGGAGAGCCTGGGTAGAACAGAGTTTGAACTAAACATGAGTGTTTTTACAAGATACGAGATTGAAGATTGGATTACTAATTGATTCTGAACTGGATGAAAGTCGAATTTAGCTGCCATAAAAGACAAAGGAAGTGGGAGGAGCAATAAAGAAGCAAAAGACAATCTCAAAAATGAAAGGCATGGCAATTGGATGATAAATTACCTAAGGGATGGTTTAGAAAGGTGGTAATATTGACACATGGGCAAATCATGTGTCAAAAAAGGGGGAGTGATAGGATTAAAAATAATGATAGGATAAAAAAAAAAAAAATACTTAAAAAAAAAAACAACAACAATAGAAATTGAGAGCTCAACATGTATGTGTAAAGATAGTTTATTAACCACACCCGTATGTCAGAGGTTTTGTGCCCCACAGGTGAACTAAAGGAGAAGGTGACCCACTCTATCTCACCAGGAGACTGGGTGTGGATCCAGTCCCTAAAAGAAGAAAAACTGGAAGCAGGCCTGTTGGGAAGGGCCCTATCAAGTCCTATTAGATCCACCTGGGTGCATGTCACACACTGTAAAAAGGTAAATCCAGTTACACCTGATGAACAAACACAGAGTTAGGAGAAAGAACCGATCACCATTAGGGCTCGGGGGTTGGCTCCTTAACGAAGATTCCCTTACCCTGTCTGATCATCCCTGTGTGAGTTCGGTAGAAGGTGAAGTAATGGGTTGTGGGGGCCATATTCCTATCACACTCAGACCCTCCTGATCAGCCAAAAGTAGTAGTTAACCTAAAACAAGTTGATAAAATAATACCTGAGCACAGTCTACGAAGGCATAGGAGACAGCTAGACGTAGGGAAAGGGGAAGTACTAGGGACTTTAGGGGAGGATATCACCATATGTATGTCACCATGTACATCCTGAGATTATGTAGTTACTCATACCGAGCGGGGGGGGGGGATATGTAAATCTCCATACACAGTTTAGGGACAGGTGTAGTTTTGTGAAAGTAGGGAATTACCAGAAATGGCAGTGCGACCCATAGAAGGGTAGGTACTGTCTGAAAGTCTGAAGTACGCAAAAACAGGTTTATCCTCCATGCAAGCCACCTGGGAATGTGGTGAAAGAGTCTTGTAGTAACTTGAACTATCTGTATCCCCCGATAACAAAGTCATTCCGACCTAGGTTGCCTACGTTTGAAGTCTCAGGGGATTCTAATTGTTTTTCTAGGACTAGTAAGATAGGATACAGAGTAGGGCATCTTAGCTCTGATCCTACACAGAGAATATCACAACTAAAAGAGACCATGACTAATCTCTCCTCTTTGTTGCAGCCAGAGGATTTTAGGAGCCAAAACCAGGCCCGTGCTGACATCTGATGGTTTTGTGGTGATAACTGATTGTGAATTCACCTACATACGCAAATAATCAAACGTGTCAGAGACTGGTGAGTTGTCACGTAGAAAGTAGGACCTCCTCCCGGGATCCTTTGATGAAAGGATCCTTTGATGGGATAGGAGTACCTCGAGGGAATCAGATCACAGCTGGGTTTGAATCAAGTCTTTTTTGGTGGTCAACAATTAATAAAAACGTAGATTGGATGAATTATATTTACTTTAACCAGCAAAGATTTATAAACCACACTCGTGATGCAATAAAGGGATTAGCTGAGCAGACAGCGGCAACTAGCTTAATGACATGGCAGAATAGAATAGCTTTAGATATGCTTTTGGCTGAGCGGGGCGGAGTTTGTGTTCTGTTTGGATATATGTGCTGTATTTTCATCCTCAAACAATATAGCACCGGACGGATCCGTGACAAAAGAGCTTCAAGGGAGTAACCACGCTGACGAACGAACTGGCTGAGAACTCTGGTATTGATAGCTCCATAAACGGTTGGTTTGAGAACATATTTGGTAAATGGAAAACTATTGTTGTAACTATTCTGGGTAAAGTTATAGCTTCTATGGGTATACTTGTTCTTTGTGGATGTTGTCTTATTCCCTGTGTCTGAGGATTGGTGAGAAAAGGAGATGGAGAAGGCGGTTTCCCAACAGATGGTGAGATACGGCCCAATCCCGGACTCCGACCTAAGGAATTAAAGATATGACCTACCAGGCTTGGTGGAGTGACACTAGAGGGTGTCTAAAGGGGGCTAAAATTTACTTCTCTGTTTGTGTTTTATGTTTTAATAGTCTTATGTTTTGTGTTCTATTAATCCTGTGTTTTATGCTTTATTAATCAAGTTAACCATGTGAATGTTTGTCTTTCCTTATGTGATGGTTTGAAGTTCCTTGGTGACTGGTAGCAATTTGCAAGTTGGGTGTAGATGGACTGAGGGTTTTACTTTTTTAGTATCATTATGGCCTATTAATAAAAGTGTGATTCTTTTTGTTTGTATTGTATTATAATGAATGACACCCTGTGTTTTCTTATTTTTTGAATCACACCCTAGGGGGTGTGAAAAGAGGGATTGTGAGAGATTTATTATTTTCATAATTGATGGGATGACTAACTTAGAAAGAATGCATTCTGGACTGTGCTAATGTAGGTTGTGACACCTGGCAAGCTGTGATTGATGTGAAGAGCTGTTTTAGGGGGTAAAATGAGATAAGGATTTTGTCTCCAAATGCTAAACTATACTGGTTCTTTGTGATCTGTGAACCTTCCTTGGACGTAGGAATGGTGTCTAAGGGAGCTGGCTCTTCTCACTATGACAGGTTGTTATGATGAACTCCTGAGTGGCGCAGTGGTCTAAGGCGCCGCATCGCAGTGCTAACTGTGCCACTAGAGATCCTGGTTCGAATCCAGGCTCTGTCGCAGCCGGCCGCGACCGGGAGACTCATGGGCGGCGCACAATTGGCCCAGGGTAGGGGAGGGAATGGCCGGCAGGGATGTAGCTCAGTTGATAGAGCATGGCATTTGCAACGCCAGGGTTGTGGGTTCGATTCCCACGGGGGGCCAGTATAAAAAATAAATAAAAAAATTAAATAAAAATGTATTCACTAACTGTAAGTCGCTCTGGATAAGAGCGTCTGCTAAATGACTTAAATGTAAAATGAACATATGCCTGAAAACAGGGATGCGCTAAGAGGTGGGGGACTAGCCTGTGCATCAACGGATTGGCTGAGTAAGTCTAAACCACGCTCAAGTCTTTACTCTAATTGGCCAGCAGAGAAGTGGGAAACTCTCTCTGTCAGAGTATTTGAGTATTGAATCTGAAACAATGTTTTAGTTCTCTGGGGTGCCCTGCGAGGTATTTCAGAGAGCCCGTACATACGAAACATCATATTTACCATTGAAGGTTTTTGCATTAATTAAAATAACTAGTATATCTTAGAAGTCGTGTTGACCTCTTTTGTTCCTAATACCAGATTTGAATTGACGCAACTTTGACACAACTAAATACAATCAGAAACCGAATAGGTTGTTGTTTCATAGCATAGACCAAAACGGTCTGGTTTCAGTTCTAAAATGTTTTGTTGACTTCCTGGATTAGGCTTTGGGTCAATAACTCGATGTCATTGGCTCACACCAATAATATGGACATTTTGGGCAATGCATTCTGGTCCTTTTGTAGATATAACGAAAAAACGTATATAAATACTGATTTAGATTTAGAGAAAAAATTGCACGATTAGGAAATAGTATATTTTATAACTGTTATTGTATATTTGGCCATTTTGGTAGAAGAAATTTCAGCAACCGTAGCCGAGAAGTTTATACTCCAGCAGCCATATATATAGTGGTCATTTGACATTGAGTGTTTGTGTTGTATGAAAGGAGAGAAGGTTAGCACTCCCCTTGACAAGGATGGAAGAGGCCCTAGTGGCCTTCAACACACATATGGTTAAGGCATTGTCACCTACTTCGTGACATCTTCAACCAAGTTTTTTAATGGTACATCCTCACACAAATATATACTCTACACAACATTATTTTTCTTAGCATGTTGAGAATTATGAGACATCCTGACCAGGAAAATGAAACAGGACAGTTATTTCATTGTCTGTTTTTGATTGAAGAATTATCACTATTGCATTCATAGTCACTAAATTAAGTTGCTAGTTATGCCCCCTAGCATAACCAACAGACAACAGCATGTAACACAGTGTACTCAAGATGAGAATGCTGCGTTCATCCTGAAATCTTTGTGTAGGTTTTCTCAATTACCAGAAGAGGGCAGTCATGTTCTACCAAAGACACAGAAGAGCTCAGACTTCCTGCTTCAATCCATCGTCCCCCAAAAAGGTATGCCTGGCCTGAGGGTATCTGGAATAAAGATTACAAAAAAATATATTTTCAATAAACTTCACCTGAACATTCCTTGAATGTGAAGAGATCTAGATAGGCAATAGCCTTACTATGCTGGTGAATATGAGACATACAGTAGCTTGTTGTTGGCTAAGTCCCCCATACTTGTCTCTGAACCCGGATCAGAGAGCCTGTGAGGCTGATGAGGCAGCAGACCTCTAGAGATCCATCTGCCCTGGCAGCCAACCATTATACGGGGGGCTCTCTCTGTGAAAGCCATCAGGGCCCTCTGCCCAGACCACAGCAGGCCACCTCAGTGTGCATGTGTCTATGTGTCTGGGTCTACTGCATCAGGCAGGCAGACTGGTGAGATAGGGATAGGCACAGGGCCGGACTACCACATTTGGGGCCCCAGGGCAGCTACCTCCAGGGGCCCCCCCAACACCCCCCCCAAAAAAAAAAAAACAACTTTTTTTGTGAGGGGGATGACAGCTAACTTCCTACATTTCAACACATTTTGCCATGAGGCAGATTGAAAAATGTGCAGTTTTATAATGCTATGCTACACATTTTGTCATAAGGCTGATATATATATTTTTCAGTTTTAAAGCACATTTTCTACAATTCAACAAATGTTGCCATGGGGTAGAGAGAAAAATGTGCTGTTTTATAGCTCATCTCAGGCTATTCTTCACATTTTGCCATGATGCTGAGAGAAAATACTGCAGTTTTAAAGACAATTTCCTGCAATTATACAAATTTTGCAATTGCAATTATGATGTGTTCATATGCTATGTTTTTTTTTGGTTGGGGGGGGGCCTGGAGGTCGGGGGCCCTGGGGCACGTGCCCTACGTGCCCGTTCGGTAATCCGGCCCTGGATAGGCAGCTATGAGGTCAGCTCACCTTGTTTTCCCATGACTTGCTGATTGAGAGATAACAGTGATACATTATAGAGGAGGAGGCCTTCAGTAGTTGCCTTCAACTCCTAGATACATGTATTGCAGCAGTGTGTGTCTGGGCTTCTCTACTACAATCGCCCTATCTCATATGTGTACCCCGCTGAAACCAGTATCGAACCTTTCTTATCAATGGCTTTGATCAGATTTTGATGTTGTTGTAGGCGGCAGGCCCGGAGGCCCTTCTGGACCATAGTAGCCTGGACTGAACTGAGAGAGTACAGGCTACTGAGTTATGAGAATCTGCACCAGTATAGAGGTATGACCACACATAAGATATGGCAAAATGTGTAGAATTGCAGGAAATTCATTTAAAAACTGTAACATTTTTCTCTCAGCCCCATGGTGAAATGTGCAGAATTGCAGGAAATAAGCTTTAAAACTGCATTACCCCTGCTATAAACTGATCATAACCCGAATGTTATAACGTTTCTGTGTGGAGTGGTTTTCTGATTGAGTAACTGTCACACACTGAGCTGCAGAGCTCAACTATGCTGTGTCATCATTTCCTATCCCTCCTTAGTAATCCTCCAACATGGAAGCCTTTTGTCATAGCCAATATGTGTTGCATCATTTCCATTGATATGAGTTTGTGTACTGTATGAGAACTGAATGACAGGGAAACACAGATAGCATCAGTCAAGAGTCCCTGGACCACTGAAAACAAACCCCACGCCCTCACGTAGACCAGCCTACACAAAATAACAAATGTGGAGAAACTCACAAGTCTCCAGAACTTATTTTCCTTTTATAAAATAAAAACCACCACAATGCCATGGTAGTGGCGTTTATTCTATTAGTTAAAAAACTGCAATTTCTAACCATGGTCAGAACAGAAAGAAGTAAGGGGAGTCATTTTGAAAAGCAGGAGGAAAAGTGAAAAATGTGAGTGAAAAGTAGGTCAGCAGCAGTTGGTCTGTTGGTTGGTCGTTCCTCTACTCCATCTGGAATAATGTTGTAATGTAAATGTTGTCACCGCCGCTCTACTCTCCTCCACACGGCGAGCTGAGACTAGGCCGAGCACTGAGGTATTCTTTGGACCGGGGCTACAGCCGAGTGGAGCTCCTTGTATTATATTAGCTACAGTGCTGTGCTGGTCCCAACGAAAAGCTCCAAACGCTGTCCAACTCCCCCAACATCATGACCATGGTCAACTGCCAGCTGGCTTGAGGACCTCTACATTGTCAACAAGAGTCTATTAAAAAGTCATTGGGGATTAGGCCTACAAGATTGCAATGAAGCAGTATAGAAGAATAGACTAGTTACTGAGAGGAATTATATATGAATCAGTGGAGGCTCCTCAGAGGAGGAAGGGGAGGACTGTCCTCCTCAGTGAATTTCATAAAAATAAAAATAGTGAAACATTAAAAAGTTATAATTTTTAGATACAACTATACTAAATATATTCACATGTCACCAAATAATTGATTAAAACACACTGTTTTGCAATGAAGATCTACAGTAGCCTCAGCAGCACTCTGTAGGGTAGTACCATGGTGTAGCGGGAGGACAGCTAGCTTCTGTCCTCCTCTGGGTACATTGACTTCAATACAGTACCTAGGAGGCTCTTGGTTCTCACTTACAGTGAATTCGGAAAGTATTCACACCCCTTGACTTTTTCCACATTTTGTTACATTACAGCCTTATTCTTTTAATGAATTAAATCTAAAAATGTCCTCATCAACCTACACACAATACCCCATAATGACAAAGCGAAAACAGGTTTTTAGAAGTCTGAATACTTTCAGAGTCTGAATACTTTCCTGTACACAGTAATTATGACAACTTCCGGAGGATGTCCTCCAACCTATCAGAGGTCTTGCAGCATGAAGTGACATTAGTGGTGGTCAGTGCCGTTTAAGATGAGGGAGGATTATCTTTTTTTTGTGAGCATGGCCTTATTTCTATTACAGCATATTGGATGACTGTCATTCATATTCCATTCACCCAGCTCATTGTAAAATCGGTAGGTTTAGGCTACTACATGATACTCACATTTTCTCTGTACCCATCATGAGGTTGCTACAACCTAGCCTATGAATGAAAGTTTACAACGTAGGTGCACAGGTCGAGATAATTTTTTGTAATCAAGGTGACAGACAGTGACACATTCAATATCACCATGCGCATCTATCTGATCTAGGGAGTAATCGTTAGTCAAACAGTTGCAAATGAGAGTTTCTATTGGACAAATTCAGCTATGTTTATCCTCGTTCGTTCCGTTTGCTTCCGTTTTTCAACAGAATCGGCGGAATGAATACACCCTGATCACACGCAAACACTTTCATAGCAGCCATATAGAAACAGCATGATCACTTTGCTCCTTGTATATGGTATATACTGTAATTCCTTCTCGCAATTATCTACGTGCTTTCCTCCTCTCACCTTTTCCTTTCGCTTGTGCACTTCAGTGCCCAACACATCAGCTGTCTGTGACCAGTCAAAAAATTCATTTCCAAGCCAAACCTTCATATCATGACTGCCAACCGCTACACACAGTCTACATCGTTGTCACCTCATAGTCAACATAGCTACTAGAACTAACGCGTTAGTAAACCCACTACAATCATACAATCATGCAGTACAGTGTACAGTCAGAAAGCAGTTTAGCAGTTACTCCGGTGGGACCCGGTGGCAATACATTTATAAAACCAAAAGCTTACCTTGACTTGGAAGAGTTCCAGTGTTGGATAGCCATAGCCACCTAGCTAACATAGCATCCCTCTCAGTTTGAGCCGGGTGTTTGAGTAGGCTAAACTAGCTAGCTGCATTCAGCTCCCTAAGTGAACGTTTTTAAAAACCACAACCAAATATAGCTAGTTCTCTCTCTCTCTCGCTTCTCCTTAATTTTGGAAGAAATTAATTTGTTCAAAACTGTTCAACTATTGTCTTTCTCTCTCTTTGAGTGAACTACTCACCACATTTTATGCACTGCAGTGCTAGCTAGCTGTAGCTTATGCTTTCAGTACTAGATTCATTCTCTGATCTTTAGATTGGGTGGACAACATGTCTGTCATGCCCTGACTCAGGGGACTCATATATGTTGAGTCAGGGTGTGAATGTTCTATGTTGTTGTATCTAGTATGTGTATTTCTATGTTGGCCAGTGTGGTTCCCAATCAGAGGCAGCTGTCGCTCGTTGTCTCTGATTGGGGACCATACTTAGGCAGCCTATTGGCACTGTCTAGTTGTGGGATCTTGTTCCGTGTAAGGTATGTTGTGTGTTCTACCTTGGACTTCACGTTTCGGTTTGTTGTTTTGTCGTTGTGTTTATAAGTTAATAAACATGTACGTATATTCAACGAACGTGACAATGTCAGTCAGTGGAGGCTCCTGAGAGGAGGAAGGGGAGGATCATCCTCCTCAGTTAATTTCATAATCTGCATGCCAGTTATGATTTTCATGTGCACATTTTCATGGAACAGTTTCATTTCATTTATAATAGTCTTTGTATCTCAAAATCCTTGTCTGTGGTTAATCTACATTCTATCTAAATCTTAATTAAAATTGTACAAATCTAAAAGTAACTTTTATTGCCATTGCCAACTATGTACAGTCGTGGTCAAAAGTTTTGAGAATGACACAAGTATTGGTCTCCACAAAGTTTGCTGCTTCAGTGTTCTTATATCTTTATGTCAGTAGTTACTATGGTACACTGAAGTATAATTACAAGTATTCCATAAGTGTCAAAGGCATTAATTGACAATGACATTCAGTTTATGCAAAGAGTCAATATTTGCAGTGTTGACCCTTCTTTTTCAAGACCTCTGCAATCCGCCCTGGCATGCTGTCAATTAACGTCTGGGCCACATCCTGACTGATGGTCGCCCATTCTTGCATAATCAATGCTTGGAGTTTGTCAGAAGTTGTGGGTTTTTGTTTGTCCACCCGCCTCTTGAGGATCGACCACAAGTTTTCAATGGGATTAAGGTCTGGGAAGTTTCCTGGCCATGGACCAAAAATGTTGATGTTTTGTTCCCCGAGCCACTTAGTTATCACTTTTGCCTTATGGCAAGGTGCTCCATCATGCTGGAAAAGGCATTGGTCGTCACCAAACTGTTCTTGGATGGTTGGGAGAAGTTGCTCTCGGAGGATGTGTTGGTACCATTCTTTATTCATGGCTGTGTTCTTAGGCAAAATTGTGAGTGAGCCTACTCTCTTGGCTGAGAAGCAACTCCACACATGAATGGTCTCAGGATGCTTTACTGTTGGCATGACACAGGACTGATGGTAGCGCTCACCTTGTCTTCTCCGGACAAGGTATTTTCCGGATGGCCCAAACAATCGGAAAGGGGATTCATCAGAGAAAATGACTCTACCCCAGTCCTCAGCAGTCCAATCCCTGTACCTTTTGCAGAATATCAGTCTGTCCCTGATGTTTTTCCTGGAGAGAAGTGGCCTCTTTGCTGCCCTTCTTGACACCAGGCCATCCTCCAAAAGTCTTCGCCTCACTGTGCATGCAGATACACTCACACCTGCCTGCTGCCATTCCTGAGCAAGCTCTGCACTGGTGGTGCCCCGATCCTGCAGCTGAATCAACTTTAGGAGACGGTCCTGGCGCTTGCTGGACTTTCTTGGGCGCCCTGACGCCTTCTTCACAACAATTTAACCTCTCTCCTTGAAGTTCTTGATGATCCGGTAATTGGTTGATTTAGGTGCAATCGTACTAGCAGCAATATCCTTGCCTGTGAAGCCCTTTTTGTGCAAAGCAATGATGACGGCACATGTTTACTTGCAGGTAACCATGGTTGACAGAGGAAGAACAATGATTTCAAGCACCACCCTCCTTTTAAAGCTTCCAGTCTGTTATTCTGACTCAATCAGCATGACAGAGTGATCTCCAGCCTTGTCCTTGTCAACACTCTCACCTGTGTTAATGAGACAATCACTGACATGATGTCAGCTGGTCCTTTTGTGGCAGGGCTGAGATGCAGGGGAAATGTTTTTTGGGGATTAAGTTCATTTTCATGCAAAGAGGGACTTTGCAATTAATTACAATTCATCTGATCACTCTTCATGACATTCTGGAGTATATGAAATTGCCATCATCAACACTGAGGCAGCAAACTTTGTGGACACCAATACTTGTGTCATTCTCAAAACTTTTGATCACGACTGTAGAAATAGCCTACATAAAGCCAACGCATAAAAACATTGCAGCCTGCAGGTACTGTATACGCATGGCATGTCTGCAACGAACTTGAAACATTGTATCAACTATCAACTGGGTCGCCCAGAAACTTGCACTAGCTAACTTGAAACATTGTATAACATATTCTGGGCCCTCAGAGTTTAGAGTCAGTGAGTTCGGGACAGACACAGCTGCAGGCTATTTGTAAAAGGTGTATTTTATGACGTTTCCACTGGATCAGAGCATGACATTTTTCCCTTTCATGCTGAGTGGTTATCGAAAGGAAGAATGCTGGAAATATTGTTCAAATACTTTGAGGAACTTTTGTCATTCTCAATTGATTCTAAAAACAGACATTGTTAACTTGATGTTTGAGGTGAAGAAAAATTACTTTGAGAAGCTCCACAGCTCATTAGTGGTGGTGAGTTAAGACAATCAGAAATACTATCAAACATCCCCAAATGGGCACATTTATAGGCCTGCATTTGCGCGCAGGCCAGGTAGACTAGTCCTACTTCTATATGCGTAATCAGGTGCGTGTCCTTAATCAACATTGACAGGAGCGTTTCAAACAAAAGACGATCAATAAATTGACAAAACTCGTAAATGGAATGAAATAAACAAAAACTTGTTTCTCACAAGTGTAGCATAGGTTGTGGGTTCTGCAAAACACATGTCCACTCTGACAATGAGAATGGTAAATGGCTGTAATAATAATAATAATATTTTGAATGCATAAACAGAAATGACCTTTAACCAAACAAACATTGCAGATTAGAAATTATGGGAATTAACGGTAGGCTAAATGTAGGCTACTATTGGTGATATATGAAATGGGGAATTGATAGACACAGCAAACAATCCACACAATTAAGTTATGAATCAATGAATACCCACGAAATGGTGGGAGAGAGCGCATTCTGGAGAGAGACGTGCCTTGTACATCTGAGCCACAATCCCCATATTCTTGGACCATGGCATCCCCGCGGCCTCCTCAATGGATTAGTCCACTGAGACAGGCACAAATCAGACAGGTGTCTCATGTGCCATGAAAAAAATACAATATATTTGTAACTGCTTGTATGTTTTCAATGCAGACCCCCTTTTGTCATACAGTATTCCAAATAAAGCACCCAGAATTTATGAAAGTTGCACAGTGTACCCGTAATCTTGTAATAAATCAAATCTAGTGAGACATAACTTGACATTTCTGCCATCCATTGTGACATTGTGGGAGGATAACCATCCTTCCAATTCATGGCAATGCATTTCTTAGCAGCTATAAATGCTAGGTTACACAGTTTCTTCTGATAACAGTCTCCAATATCAACATTTCCAAGCAAACAAAAACAGGGAGAAGGGAGAATCTGAAGACATGCTGAGATAAAAGATTTCAGCCAGCCTTCACAAGATCATAACATATGCAAATATGTCCCCTTTAGTGTTTTACACCTCCAGCATTTCTGAGTGCATGATATTCAGTTTCACTGGCATATAGTATGTTCTGTGGATGGTCTTAAACTGCAGTAATTTATGTTTGAGATTATATGAGCATGCCTGGGCATTCAAAATACTTTATCTGTATCCATTCATGATCATCAATAGTGTCTCCCAGGTCTTCCTCACATCTTTGTATGACATGTTTTGTGTCATCAAGAAAAGTCTCTATCAACCCTTGATACAGTTTGGAAATCAACTTTAGAGGTTTGTCAGACTGCCTTAAAATAGTTTCAATCTTCAATGCTTCTGGCTTGTCCAGTGTTTGCTGCACAGAGAATAAAGTGTTGTATCTGCAAAAGTTCACCTCAGCGTCATCACAGACTGGTCTTCCCTGGTTGCCTGACCCTGCTGAGATCCCTGTCACCATCTGATCCTGTTCAGATGACAAAGAATTACCTCTGTGTACATTTATACATTATATTATCCAAGAATAGAATCAATGGTTCAATAATTGAAATTAACATTATTCCCAGATCCGAGACTGTAGCCTACCCATCAACTCAAGATGTAACTTTGTATCCATTGACTGATTGTTATAATATACTGCAAAATTCACCTGAGCTCCGTGAGACTGGTCTTCCCTGGCTGTCTGACCCTGCTGGGACACCTGTCACCATCTGATCCTGCTAAGCCATGATGAGCATAGTGTTGTTTACTGACTGTGCACCATGACAGTGTAGCCTGTAGAGCTGTTTATAGCGTGTCAGTGTGAAAAGTAGGGAATTAGCTAGGGAAACTGACAGATCAATAAGGTTACATTGCTATACTGACTAATAAAAACTAACATTGCGCTGTCAAAAAACTTCAGAATATTGATCTTCAATCATTTGGCCGCTAGTTTCATCATCTGATTCAGGTCTAGTGTGATTGAGGCAAAAATAATAGCTAAAGTCAGTGAGCTAACCAGCTAGCTAACATTAGCCAACTTTTGGCTAGCTCTAATGGTACCTCATCCCTATATTGTTTTTATTTTGCTCTTTTGCACCCCAGTATCTCTATTTGCACATAATCTCTTGCACATCTAGCATTCCAGTGTTAATACTAATTGTAATTATTTTGCACTATAGCCTATTTATTGCCTTACCTCCATAACTTGCTACATTTGCACACACTGTATATATATATTTTCTGTTGTATTTTTGACTTTATGTTTTTTTACCCCATATGTAACTCTGTGTTGTTGTTTTTATCGCACTGCTATGCTTTATCTTGGCCAGGTCGCAGTTGTAAATGAGAACTTGTTCTCAACTGGCTTACCTGGTTAAATAAAGGTGAAATAAAAAAATAAAAAAATAAAAATCAACTGACTGAAACTAGTCAAGTTAATTTACTTTAAAAATACTTTGTTTAAAATGTCTGTTAAGTCAAACATCAGTTACCTTGCCAGCTGCATCAGTCAACTAAAGAGTAGTCAGTTTCTGCTCTGCATTTTGTTATTTTACAACTGGGAGAAAAAGTGCACCACACAGGAGACAGCAGCTGCAGACAGCAGCATTATGCTGATCCAACCTTTCAGAAGCTTTGCCTTCACACAGCCTGTTTGCATGCTCTGTGGTGTCCGCCAGCCCTAAATCCAGCCGTCTGAATCCGCTGAACAGCTTACCCGACATCTCTGAGGCGTCCGCATGGTCCTAAAGCACACCGTTGCTGCTTTTTGTATCACAGTGCAAAAATAAAACGGACAACACCAGTGTCCTTTCCCCATTTCACTCTTTCTCCCTCCGTCTCTGCTGCAAGCATGTTGGTGGGATCCCATGAACTTCGTGGGTGAAAAGAGAAGAGTGACTGAAATTTCAGAAGGAAAGTATTCTACCCCTGAGGTAAATTGGAGCTTGAAAAATGTTGTACCATGTGTCTAGCTAGCTCAGCATTTCTGTCACACTATTTTCATATGAAATTTAAACTAGAAATCCAAATTGTTTGTGTTGCAGAGGTAGCTGGTGGGTGGAGCTATATGGCTGGAATGAAATAGTTGGAACGGAGCCAAAGATGTGGTTTCCATATGTTTGATGTGTTTGATACCGTTCCATTTATTCCATTACAGCCATTACAATGAGCCTGTCCACCTATAGCTCCTCCCACCAGCCTCCTCTGGTATGTTTGTGCTCTACATAAGATGAGTCATTGGATACATGGGTTCATGTTTGGTTGCCTAGCCACGCAAAGCCTTTGTAAGAGAGAGAGAGAGATAGAGAGAGAGTGAAAGAGTGAGACTGAGGGAGAGAAGGATTTCCTGATGAAAAGGAGAAAGCTGCTGTGATTTGTCTTGTGGTGAGAGGGGCAGGTTTAGCGACTGAAAGTGACCATAGGCTATGACCCAGATTGATCCAGAGATCTGAAGCCATGAGCCAACAATTCATCCCCTCTACAACTTTTGAAACCATTTTCTTTCTCGTTCTCAATCTCTTTTTCATTTTCTGGTCTTCTCTTTTTTTCAAGCCATCGAACAGCCTTGTTTTGAGCAATGTAATGATACTAATTTAACTGACATGGAATGAAATTATATTTGTCTCAATCTATATCATATAAATATCCATGAAATTACACCAGACTTCCAACAAAATCTGATTAAAGCCATGAATAGCCAACATGCCCAGCCAGCAGTGAACCAGGAGTGAATTCATTACCTATTCAAGAGTGAATTCAATACTTATTAACTTTTATGAATGTGGATATAAGCATTTCAGAACAGGACAGGTTTGTGAGATGTGCAGAGATGCTTTAAACATAGAAAGGTCAAGGGTCAACTGATGGATGACCCCCGTGCTTCCATTTACAGCACAGTGGGTGTCTCACTCTCTGTTTGTGTGTATGTAAACATATTCCTGTGTGTAAACTTACACCTTGGAGTGTAATTACGTTTCAACAGTGGCATTTTCACCAGAGGAAGGGAGACTTCACTGGGACTCAGAGTTGATTCGTAATACTCCTGGAGTTGTCGTCTTCTATTAGCACCAGCAATAAATCTCACACGCACGTGTATGTGTACACACACATACTTATTCCATTTCATAAGCCGTATAGTGGCTTGAGTGCGTGTGCCAGTATGAAACATGACATTTGGGAAATGAATGGCTGCTGCATTTTGCCTTGAATCACAATGAATACCAGAACGTTGAGTGAAAGGAATATGTTCGCCACAGCCCAAAGGAACCTTTTTGGAAGGGCCGTTTTTTTTGTTCTTCCCATTAATTGTGAGTTTCTACGGTGTATGACTGCAGCGAGATGGACCGAGCGGACGGACACTCCAGATCATTTAAAAACCATTGACTCTTCAGCAGCCAGACCAAACCACAGGACTCCAGACCACAGGACTCCAGACCACAGGACTCCAGACCACAGGACTCCAGACCACAGGACTCCAGACCACAGGACTCCAGACCACAGGACTCCAGACCACAGGACTCCAGACCACAGGACTCCAGACCACAGGACTCCAGACCACAGGACTCTAGACCACAGGACTCTAGACCACAGGACTCCAGACCACAGGACTCCAGACCACAGGACTCCAGACCACAGGACTCCAGAACACAGAACTCCAGAGATGGGTAAAGCACACTTACCTGGAGCCAGTATGACCAGTGCTGAACCTAGGATGACATAGTACCGTATCTCCCCAAATCCCCATCACACACACAGACACGCACGCTCACATATGCACACACACACACAGACACACAGACACACAGACACACACACATGCAGCCCTTTTACTTTAAGCTATGATACACACATAAAGTACCTTCAGAAAGTATTCATACCCATTGACTTATTTAACATTGTGTTGTGTTACAGCCTGAATTCAAAATGGATTAAATAGATTATTTTTCTCACCCAACGCACACAATACCCCATAATGACAAAGTGAAAACATGTTTTTAGAAATGTTTGCAAATGTCTTGTCCCCAGCCCTTAACGAATACAAGCATACCCATAACACGATGCAGCCACCACTATGCTTATGGAGAGTGGTACTCAGTAATGTGTTGTATTGGATTTGCCCCAAACATAACACTTTGTATTCAGGACAAAAAGTGAATTGCTTTGTCACATTTTTTGCAATATTACTTGAGTGCCTTGTTGCAAACAGGATGTTTCAGAATATTTTTACTCTGTATAGGCTTCCTTCTTTTCACTCTGTCAATTAGGTTAGTATTGTGGAGTAACTACAATGTTGTTGATCCATCCTCAGTTTTCTCCTATCACAGCCATTGAACTCAGTACCTGTTTAAAGTCACCATTAATTGGCCTCATGGTGAAATCCTGAGCGGTTTCCTTCCTCTCCGTCAACTGAGTTAGGAAGGACGCCTGTATCTTTGTATTGACTGGGTGTATTGATACACCATCTAAAGTGTAATTAATAGCTTCACCATACTCAAAGGGATATTCAATCTGCTTTTTTTTTTTAACTGTCTACCAATAGGCACCCTTCTTTGCGAGGCATTGGAAAACCTCCCTGGTCTTTTTGGTTGAATCTGTGTTTGAAATTCACTGCTCGACTGAGGGACCTTATAGATAATTGTATGTTTGGGGTACAGAGATGAGGAAGTCATTAAAAAATCATGTTAAACATTATTATTGCACACAGAGTGAGTCCATGCAACTTGTTATGTGACTTGTTAATTTTTACTCCTGAACTTATTTAGGCTTGCCATAACAAATGGGTTGAATACTTATTCACTCAAGACATTGCAGCTTTTCATTTTTAATTAATTTGTAAAAATTTTGAAAAACATAATTCCACTTTGACATTATGGGCTATTGTGTGTAGGCCAGTGACAATAAATCTCAATTTAATCCATTTCAAATTCAGTCTGTAACACAACAAAATGTGGAAAATACTTTCTGAAGGCACTGTATGTACTTTGTACTTTAACAATGTGCAAATAGTTAAAGTACAAATGGGAAAATAAATAAACATAAATATGGGTTGTATTTACAGTGGTGTTTGTTCTTCACTGGTTGCCCTTTTCTTGTGGCAACAGGTCACAAATCTTGCTGCTGTGATGGCACACTGTGGTATGTCACCCAGTAGATAAGGGAGTTTATCAAAGTTGGGTTTGTTTTCGAATTCTTTGTGGATCTCTGTAATTTGAGGGAGATGTGTGTCTCTATGGTCATTCTCTCTTCTCTCTCTCTCTCTCTCTCTCTCTCTCTCTCTCTCTCTCTCTCTCTCTCTCTTTCAAGAGAGTATCGGTAAAGTCACAATTGCTTTACGAAAAAACCAAACTCTTCTCTTCACTTCCTCTCCCTCTCCTTTTCTTTCTTACTGTCTTTCTGTTCCTGCCATGACTCCTAGTTGACCCCTGACATGGCTCTGGTTAGCCTTGTGCCCTCCAACCAGATCCTCCCAGCCCTGACCATGGTGGAGCCAGGAATCTGTGATCCTCATTGGTTAGAACGCAAATGGAAGTTCAGTGGGGGTTAGAACATTGGACTCCAAATGTGTGGTCTTGGGCTTTGTAATTCTATAGCACAGCAAATATAGGCCTGAAAGTTATCAATCATCTTTGCACTCATCGAAGGAAACGGGTATTGCTAACAGCTTGTTTCACTTGGCTATTGCATTATTTTCTTGGTAACAGATGTAGGTTTTAGTATGATGCCATCCTATTAACTGCTTCAGCTGACAGTCAACTCCATCACCATTACATCTCTTTCCTCCCCTCAGTACTATTAAAAGTAATGTTGGACATAGTCCGGTTACTGTCCGTTGTCCAGGAGGACAGAGAGCGGAGGCTGTGTAGTGGTGTGTAGTGGATAGTGGAGATCCTATGGGAAATCATGTTTTAGAGCCTAGCCAAATAGACAGCGTTAGAAACAAACAGGCTGTTTACGACAGGCGGCTGCCAAGGGAGAGGTCTTTATTAATGTTTCTGTTGCATCATGGATGGTCAGGAGAATATCTAGCCTTGCTCGGTGGACACATTTCCTCAGAGCATGATGCTGGCACATTTGAGTTATGGGGTGAAGCGTTATGGCCGAGTAGAAGGGGTAGGAAGGTGTTGGGACTGACTGTTCCATTTTACTGTCCAGGAGAGGATGGTGCATCCCATATCCCATTGTTTTTAGGACCCTTAGGGCTGGGCCTTGGACAAGCATTCTATGAGAATGACTTGTTAAAACATTCCTTTTTAATGTTAATTCAAGCAAAGGGACAAAGAGATTATGGGATACAGTACTGTATGAATAGTTTTCCATGAATTCCATCATAGAAATAGAACAAAACCCAACTATAACACAAGGTTATGACTGAAATGGTAGAGAAAAATAGTTCTAGAAAATGATTGACTGTTAACTGAGAGCTTTAGATAAGTATATATAGGCATACTTTATTGATATTGGCCACTACACTTCAGACTGTCAGACCAAAATGTTTGGCTTCTTATTTGATAAATCGTTTTTTCTTAAATGTTTCCCTCTGAAAATACACTCAGGTGTTATTGTATGGGAAAATCAAAAGCGAATAGCTACTTGAGACATTTTGTTGTAAAGTTCTCAAATGGCTTAACAGAAATGTCACAATAATATGGATGGAGGTCTAGTGATTGTATTGTTTGTTTCCTTATGAAAACACACAGAGCGTACCCTGTTCCTCTGGCACAGTGATGTAATCGTGTGGTGGTCTAAAACAAGTGTATCATGCCTCACTATGTTGGTTTGAATGTGAGGTTTAGCAAAAAATTCACTGTTCGGAAGTCATTTTCCCAAACATTTGGTTGTTTTTACGTTACCCTACAGTTTAATACAAACCCAAATCAAATAGCTACAGGTAGCCTACTACTGAATAAAGACCTGGATAAGTAACAGGCACTACCATAATGTTTGCTGAAGGAAGAGAAAGAGAAACCTAAGTAAGCTCTATGTTGCTCCCTTATTTCAAAGCCTGAAGCAGCCAGCCATAGTTGTAAAGGTCACTTGGGTTTAGGAGATTACAGTAGAAATCAATCTATTTCTCAGAGATTACTCCATTATGACCATCATCTGAAAACAATAAGGGTCCAGTGGGCCCCTACAGATCAGGTTTGATTAGAGTGACCAGTGTGGCCCTACAGATCAGGTAAGACTAGAGACGACCGGCTGGTCTGTCTCAGTGGGCTTGGTAGTGGAACCAGCCAAGGGACAACAGGGGATTTAGCCTGTGTCCCAAATGGCACACTATTCCTATATAGTGCACTACTTTTGACGAGAGCCCTATGCCCTGGTCAAACGTAATGCACTGTGTAGGGAATAGGGTGCCATTTGAGACAAAGGCTATTTAGAATTGAGCTCTTACTCCTGAGGGGACAAAATATCCAACCTCCTATGCCTCATGGACTACTGTAGCCACAGGGGTGAATCGAATTAAAGCAATCGGTCATTTGATGCATGGCTTGAGTTCCCACTGTGTTTTGTGATGCTTGAAGGAATTGGACCTGTTTCGTCGTTTCTGAATAAAGGAAAGAGTTAATTACTTGCTTGTGTAATTCACTTGAGTCACTTGCTTTGGCAGTATATGTTTCCCATGCCAATAAAACCCCTTTGAATTTAGAGAGAGAGAGAGAGAGAGAGAGAAAACGGGACCAAGCTCAGTGTGGGTGGGCTACGGGCCTCCATAGCTCCATAGGCTAGGTGACTGAAGAAAGCTAATCTGATTTAGCTCAACACTAAGCCACTAACAGGATCAGTTCACCTGTTAAAGCACTGCTACACAACACAAGGTAACACAGGCTGCTGTCACACTCCACACATACACTCAATGACAAACACACTATGGGACCATTACTTGGGCCAAAAACTTTACATGTGTTTTTATATAAGTAACTCAGTTTGGTGTAAATCATGCACTGATATCAATGGTACATTTAAGTAAGTAAGTGAGAAAAGTGAGTGTGCATAAATTAGAAATCGTCCCTACAGTATGTGTTCTTTATGTATCAATTTAATGTTGCCCTCATCAATGGTCCCGTTCAGCTCAGTTGGTAGAGCATGGCGTTTGCAATGCCAGGGTTGTGGGTTCGATTCCCACGGGGGACCAGTATGACATTTTTTTAATATGTATGCACTCACTAACTGTAAGTCGCTCTGGATAAGAGTGTCTGCTAAATGACTAAAATGGAAATGGTCGTTCCTAGTTAGGGTTCTTTCTCAGTTTTAGAATTGTGATCTGTTTCCCTCATCTTAGTTCACATGAGGGCGGAGTAGTCTACAGGTTAGCTACCAGCCCTTAGATACATGCTCCATAATCTGCAGACGGCACCACACATGGCCCCACAAGCCATGAATGTTGTCCCTTGTGACTCAGTTGGTAGAGCAATGTCAAGGTTGTGGGTTCGATTCCCATGGGGGACCAGTATGAAAGGAAAGAAGAGAACGGAAATGTATGCACTCACTACTGGAAGTCGCTCTGGATAAAAGTGTCTTCTAAAATGTTAACTTTTAAATAATTAAAACAGCCAGCCATGCCATATCTCTGTTTCTGCAGTTATGGCGAGGTATGGCATTTTCTTTGGAGATTGTTTTGGGTATTTACCAGACTCAGGGAGGGACAGGCAGCTAGCTCATGGCAGTCACACCACACAACCTCTGACTGGTCCCCTGTTCACATTCCCCTGGAGTCATCAGACAGGCTAGCCACACCACACAATCTCTGACTGGTCCCCTGTTCACGTTCTGCTGGAGTCATCAGACAGGTTAGCCACACACTGTGACACAAACTCTTTTTCTCTCCCTAATTTATACATGCAAAGGTCGCCTAGCAACTGCTACAACACCCGACCCCCACCTCACCTCCCTCTCCCATCTTACCGCCTCCTTCTCTCTCTCTCTCTCTTTCGGTCTCGCTTCCCTTACCTCAGTAATAAATGTGCCATTTCCAGTTGACCTATTTAAACAGACCAACAGACTGACTGCATGTCCTTTTGGGATGTCCAGGTACAATTGGTAGTCTGGGGGAGTGTGTGTGTGTATACATACCTTTCTGGATAACTTCAAAGGGTGTGACTGTTGGACCCAGCCCTTCCTTCTGTGTGAACATCCTCCTGTCCATCAATGCTGTTACTAGGGAAACGGGAGGGGCTTGAGACATGTACTTACAGGAATTTTCACAAGTACAGTGCCTTCAGAAAGTATTCATACCCCTTGACTATTCATTTACATTACATTTTAGTCATTTAGCAGACGCTCTTATCCAGAGCGACTTACAGGAGCAATTAGGGTTAAGTGCCTTGCTCAAGGGCACATTTATTCCACATTTTGTTGTGTTACAGCCTGAATTCAAAATGGATAAAATAGTTTTTTTCTCACCAATCTATCTATACACAATACCCCATAATGACAAAGTGAAAACATGTTTTTTTACCTTTTTGCAAATGTATTGAAAATGAAATACAGAAATATCTCATTTACATAAGTATTCACACCCCCGAGTCATTACTTTGTAGAAGCACCTTTGGCAGCGATTACAGCTGTGAGTCTTTCTGGGTAAGTCTCTAAGAGATTTCCACACCTGGATTGTGCAACATTTGCCCATTATTCTTTAAAATAATCATTCAAGCTCTGTCAAATTGGTTGTTGATCATTGCTAGACAACCATTTTCAGGTCTTGCCATAGATTTTCAAGTAGATTTAAGTCAAAACTGTAACTCGGCCACTCAGGAACATTTACTGTCTTCTTGGTAAGCAACTCCAGTGTAGATTTGGCCTTGTGTTTTAGGTTATTGTCCTGTGAAAAGGTGAATTAATCTCCCAGTGTCTGGTGGAAAGCAGACTGAACCAGGTTTTCCTCTAGGATTTTGCCTGTGCTTAGCTCCATTCTGTTTCTATTTTAGCCTGAAAAACTCATTAGTCCTTAACGATTACAAGCATACTCATAACATGATACAGTTACCACTATGCTTGAAAATATGGAGAGTGGTATTCAGTAATGTGTTGTATTCAGTGGCAGTTGGTGCCGTTTGAGATTAGGGAGGACCTTTTTTTTATGAGCATGGCCTTATTTCTATTACAGAATATTGGATGACTGTCTGTCATTCATATTCCATTCACCCAGCTCAATGTCACATCGATAGGTTTATGATACTCCAATTTGCCCTATACCCATCATGAGGTTGCTACAACCTAGCCTACAAATGAACGTTTATAATGTAGGTGCACTGGTCGGTTCAATACCGCCTTGCACACTCTTGCCTGCATCTAGCTGATCTAGGTTTTTAATCATTAGTCCAAACAGTTGCAAAAGCAACTAAAACGAGAGTTTCTATTGGACAAATTCAGGTACTATAGGTCCATCCCCGTTTTGTTCCATTTAACAAACATTTTGCAACATAATATGCGTAATGAATACACCCCTAATCACCCGCACACACAGTTCACTTTCATAGCAGCCATACAAACAGTATCATCACATCTACGCGCTCTCCTCCTCTCACACTTTCCCTTTGCTTGTGGACTTCAGTGCACAACACAACAGCTGTCTGTGACCAGGTGAAAACCGCTACACACAGCCTACATTGTTGTCACCATTAGCTAACGTCATATCCAACATATCTACTAGAACTAACGCGTTACTAAACCCACAATCCAATCCATGTGTACAATCACGTAGTAGTGTACAGCAAGCAGTTTAGCAGTAACACCAGCGGGCCCCGGTGGCAATAAATTCATACAACCGAAAGCTTACCTTGTATTGGAAGAGTTGGAGTGTTGGATAGCCTTAGCCAGCTAGCTAACATAAATATAATTACACTCTGTTTGAGTCAAGATGTTGAGTAGGCTAAAATAGAAGCATTAGCTAGCATAAGTGAAAGTGAAAAAAACATTACTACAAAATCTCTCTCTCTCTCGCTCTCTGCTGTTTTTCCTTAATTTTTTGTCATAATCAATGTTCCCTCTAATTTATTTTGGCACTGAGAAAATGTCAGGCCTGCTGAGTGCAAACTTGAACGTTGTGAAATTTCTGTGCAACTTCTGGCGCGTGTTTATTGAGAACACTAAGGCTGTACCCGATTTAAGTTATAACAGTGGCCAAGTAGGCTACTGTGGCTATTTGATCATAATGTAGGCCTATCCCAGTGGCTAACCTTCAAAAATAATGGAGAAAATGCATCCCATAACATTTTAACATGGTAATAGCTGTTCTATCATTCAGCATACAGTAGCAGCCAATGTGTGGCCTACATTCCGTGACACTTTTGGAAAGAAATATGCAGGTCTTGACATTAACCTGTTTATCCACTTGTCCTTCAGACAAGGAGATGACTGAAAATGTTTTTTATGCAAGAACCCACTTTGCAAAATAATGTTCATTATTATTCCCATATCATTATTACAGAGAATCAGACAAATTATGCTACCCTATGCCTATTGGCTACTTATCTTATTCAAGCCTATCTCAAAATACAACACTGCCCCTATAAGTCTCCTGAGTGGCGCAGTGGTCTAAGGCACTGCATCGCAGTGCTAGCTGTGCCACTAGAGATCCTGGTTCGAATCCAGGCTCTGTCGTAGCCGGCCGCAACTGGGAGACCCATGGGGCGGCGCAAAATTGGCCCAGCGTCGTCCAGGGTAGGGGAGGGAATGGCCGGCAGGGATGTAGCTCAGTTGGTAGAGCATGGCATTTGCAATGCCAGGGTTGTGGGTTAGATTCCCACGGGGGGCCAGTATGATAAAATAAAAATGTATTCACTAACTATAAGTCGCTCTGGATAAGAGCGTCTGCTAAATGACTAAAATGTAAATAAGACCGAAAAAATGCTCTTTACCTGACTTGCTTTTCAAAGATGTCTAGAAATGCACACGTTTGTAGGAAGCAACCACTCCCCCATTGCTGACTCGAAATGAGCTATAACTGAGCTAATAACTCACTTACTAGTAGCAAAGAATATGAACAAATGTGCACACGTGGCTACATGCAGCTCTCGCTTTGATCTCAAAACAAGCGCATCTACTCCCGACCACTCATGCTGTAAACACAGTCCAGTTCAAAGTGAATGGCACAGATCCATATATGGCATTGGTCTATTTGCATATAGGGATAGTGCAGCTCTGATTGGTTATGCCGCACCCGTCTGTAGAGTACAGGCTGAGTTGTGCCTGCCAATGCAATAGAATCCTACTCCAGTGCATTCTGCCTACAAGAAAATCTCTTGCATAGTTAGTTTTGCATACTAAGTCTTGCATAGTTTGTTTTGTTTCGCTATGTTGCATTGAAAGTGGGTAATATTGGCAATTCCCATGGTAGAGGGAAATGTTGATAGTGTTAACTAAAGGGGGAAACTAGAAAGCTGAGTGAAATTCAATCTTGTGCTTCTCTGCGCGGGCGGATATTTCTTCTGCATGGCAGTCCCGGGGAGCTGCACGCCCGTGCATGCACGCAGCTTAGAGGGAACATTGGTCATAATTACTGTGTAAGTCTATGGAAGAGGGTGAGAACCATGAGCCTCCTAGGTTTTGTATTGAAGTCAATGTACCCAGAGGAGGACGGAAAATAACTGTCCTCTGGCTACACCATGCTACACCATGCCACCCTACAGAGTGCTGTTGAGGCTACTGTTGACCTTCATTACAAAATAGTGTCTTTTAATCAGTTATTTGGTGACATATGAATATATTTATTGAGTCCATGCAACTTCTTATGTGACTTGTTAAGCAAATGTTTACTCCTGAACTTATTTAGGCTTGCCATGACAAAGGGGTTGAATACTTATTGAGTAAAAATTTCGAAAAACATAATTCCACTTAGATATAATGGGTTATTGTGTGTAGGCCAGTGACAAAACATATAAATGTAATACATTTTAAATTCAGGCTGTAACACAACAAAATGTAGTAAAAGTCAAGGGGTGTGAATACTTTCTTAAGGCACTGTATGTCATACATTTTAACAACTCTAAGCACAAAAATCTAAACAGATAATCAGAATGGCTCATGTTTCAAAACTCTAAGCACATTTTTAATTGACAAACTAAATTCACAAAGTCACTTGTTCACTGCACCAAATCACTCATTCAATTTGGATACATATAAGGACTTGTTTTTCAAAATGCAATATTCACTTTACTTTTGATGCGAATTAACTACTACTTAATCAAACTGCTCAAAACGAATAACTACTGAACCAAAATTATGTAGTGCCTAGAACGTATATTGTTTGATAACTGCTGAACACTGTAAAATTCTATATTTATACCTCATAAGTGTATCAATTATACATCAATGTATGTTGGAAGGTAAAACCAAATCACATATGGATGTGGCTGTAAATGCTACATCATCATTCTTCATCAGTGCTTGAATGGGACGAAGTGGAAAGAGTCACTCTATGTGCTACCATTTAGAATTATAGCGTAGTGTACAAAGCACTGCTGAAATACCTGGGTTGTATATAACAATATATTCCACTCATTATCAGAATTTTGTTGATACACTGTAAGCTGATGAATGAGCCAGACGATACTGTATCAGTTGATCATTCACATAGAAAAGGTGATCTTGTACAATGTTGCATGGGGCAGAAATGGCATACAACCCCATGCTACGTTTTTACAGTAGCCAACAGCTTTACAATACCCCTACTTCTGAGGATTTGTGTACTGTATAAGGATAATGGAACTGTAAGACTGACATATTTCTCAACATGCTCATAACCTGCCATTAGATACAAATTATTGGGCGATTACCCGACACAGTGTGTGTGTGTGTGTGTACCTACGTGCGCTCGTGCGTGTGCGTGTGTGTGGCTGCCTCATCTATTCCATGAGCAACTGTCTGTGACTCTTGTACCGGTACATATTACTTCAACTACCTCAACTAGCCGGTGCCCCCGCACATTGACTCTGCACCGGTACCCCCCTGTATATATAGCCTCCATACTGTTATTCTATTTTACTTCGGAACTTTTTTTCTCAACACTTTTTTATTGTTGTTTTATTTTACTTTTTTATAAAAAATAAATAAATGCACTGTTGGTTAAGGGCTGTAAGTAAGCATTTCACTGTAATTTCTGCACCTGTTGTATTTGGCGCATGTGGCCAATAAAATTTGATTTGATTTGATTTGACTCAGACAATCCCATCCGTACTAATCAGAGCGAGATAGCTCTCTCTACTTTAATTTTTTTCAAGCAGCCGCTTGGCTCTTTAGGAACTTATCAACTCTTGGCTCTTCCCCCTCTTCCTCTCCTCCGTCTGAAACCAAATGTTTTCTGTAGAAAAAAACAGGATCAGAGCCCACTGCCTCCGGTCTGCCTCCATGACATCATCCAGCACAGCACACATCTGGAACTGATCGACTCTCTCTGTGCGTGTGTGTACGGTGTGTACAGTGTGTGTGCGTGTGCTTGTGTGTGCGTGTCCGTGTGCGGATGGGGTGTTTAGGAGATGTTAGATGTGGGAGCTGAAGGAGGGAAAGGGGGGCTGGTGACACATCGGCAGCTGGAAAGAGGTGGGAGAGAGAAAGACATAGAAGAAAGAGAGAAAGATGGGAGAGAGTAGAGAAAAACTGGGCAAACATTCTCGGCCAAAACACTGATGCATCCTGAGCATTCGATCGTTAAACAGTACCCCTGCCAAGCAGAGTTTTCATAAGCCTGCTCATTCCAGCTGAGAAACATCACGTTAGATATATTCTTAAGGGTATATTCTATAAGGCATGCTGGGAATTGAGGTGTGGTTGTGGAGGAAGAAGCTCTCTTGCTGAGTGTAATGTTCTCCACTACAACCTCACCTCCTCCATTTGGAAAGCATTACAGTGATATGGCACCAGTGTAAAGGTAAACTCCTGGCTGTAACCAATGCTCCCAGAGCCTCCCAGACTGCTTGGGTCCAGGTCTAATCTGATAACCTTCCCACCCTTTGGACCTTTTACTGTTTTAGATGTTTTTCTTCTGTATTTCCTGTTGTTTTAGAGGACACAAGCAGGTTTAGTTGTTTATAGAATAATAGGATTTCCAGCTGGTCTGTCTGATAAGAGGAAAAGGTGGTGATGATCGGTAGGGAGCAGGGAGCTGGCTGGTACTGACGGTTTAGTTCCTGTTTTCACCACTAGAGGGCACTCTCATTTACAGCCTTCTGATCAAACTGATGGCACAGGAATAGGGCCGAACTGTATGACAGGACAAAGATGGCTACTGAGGAAAAAGAGAGAGATTTAGGTCTAGCATTTGATAAAATGGAGCATTTCTGGCAGATCTTCTGTCCGTGTCTCGGCAACTACTGTAAGATACAGTCTTTGAAGGCGTTGGATCAGTAGTGAGTTTAAAGAAAGCCAGTGGCGATGATGCTGGATAGGGAGGTGAGATGAGCAAATGGACAACCTGTACCATCCCACAGGTTGACACAGACTGTACCCTGACAGCACAGGATGTTGGTGGCACCTTAATTGGGGAGGACGGGCTCGTGGTAATGGCTGGAGAGGAATAAGTGGAATGATATCAAATACATCAAACACATGGTTGCCATGTGTGTGATGCCATTCCATCCTCTCCGTTCCAGCCATTATTATGAGTCGTCCTCCCCTCAGCAGCCTCCACTGCCTGACAGACAGGAAATGACAGAGGACTGAAGGATGTGAGTGGCAAAGAGATTTAGGAGAGTCTAGAGAGAGAGAGAGAGAGAGAGAGAGAGAGAGAGAGAGAGAGAGAGAGAGAGAGAGAGAGAGAGAGAGAGAGAGAGAGAGAGAGAGAGAGAGAGAGAGAGAGAGAGAGAGAGAGAGAGAGAGAGAGAGAGAGAGAGAGAGAGAGAGCTGTTGGCCAGATGTCTTTTCGGGTGGCTATAGTATTACTCAGTTAGGGGAGTTTCTCAACGTTGGTTTATCTCTCAAGAACTATCTAGACTAAACCTCTAGACTAAACCTCAAGAACTATCTAGACTAAACCTCTCCTCATTTTGCCTGTGATTCATCCCTTTTCTTTCCCCATCTCTTCTGTTGTTTACCGTTCTCTCCTTTCTTCTCAGCTCTTTTTGTTCCTCTTCTCCTCCTCTCTTTACTCGTCCCTGCTTCCATTTTCCACTCCTCTATTCTCCATCACAGCCCTTACACTCTCAACTCTCTACTTCCATTTTCTCACCATCCTTAATCCCTCCTCTTTTCCAAGACGCTGTCTGTGCTATGGGCTGGTTTGGTTATGAGCCGATTTAGATGACTGCAATAATTAATCTACTCAGATTTCACAGAAAGAGGGAGGAGAGCGAGGTACGAGTAAAGTTGGAATAGACGTTAAGTAGAAAAGAGAAAGCTGGATGAGAGAGGAGGGATAAAAGGGAAAGATGTAAAGTTTAAGAAAGAAGGGGAGGGACAAAGTCATTATGCAAGAGAAAATACAATCGTGGGAGAGAGAGGGAGAACATGTGGAATGCAGTCTCTCCAGAGAGCACACATGTGTAAGTTATGTCCTCTCTCTCTCTCTCTCTCTCTCTCTCTCTCTCTCTCTCTCTCTCTCTCTCTCTCTCTCTCTCTCTCCACTCTGACACATCTATGCTCTGTTGGAGCAGAGAGGCCTGCAGCACAGCCAGGCTGCAGCAAAGTCATCTCCAGCATGGCCCGTAGGACACATTGGACCCTACAGTTTCTCAGAACAATACCACAACCTACTCCTCCTGCAGCACTGAGCACTAAGCCAGGGACCACAGCCACTGCAGACACTCACACTGATACTGTATGACTTTCTGGCCACTTTATCCAGGCCATGGGTCAATGGACTTCTTCCGCCTTCTCTTGTCTCTGGACTACAGTTTTCTCTCTCTAAGACCCTCATAATCAGAGTGGATGTGAACTGTCTTAATGGACTGTACAGTGTAGCCTCTCTCTCCACCCCCATTCTGTATGAGAATGTTCCAGAATGTTTGGGTTTTGTTTCACTCTCTGAAACCCTGGAGTTTGTTCGGCCCCCTTCCCTTCTCCCCCCACCCCTCCTCTCCACACCCTTGTGACTGTGTTCTGAGTCACTCTAACCGTCCGGGATCACTCCTGGGTTGACAGGGGCTGCCAGCCTCACCTCCCTCAAATGTCAGCCAGAACCTCCAGAGGGCTTTCCCTTCGCAGCAGAAAAGTTGGAAAAGTTCTGCCTTATGCTCAGGGCATTGTCAGGGGAAACACTTAGTATGATATTAGCTCAGTGGAACTGGATTCACATTTGATAAATGTAACAGTGCCAGAATATAATTGGATAGGAAAAAATAAAACATTTCAGAGGCAGAGACTAGTCTGTTAATTTGAGTGAAAACTATAAGTTAGCTGGTTGAGCTGACTCTACCCATCCCCATAGCCAGGGGAAACCCCAGCTTGACCATGACTACTGGCCCATTTGAGTGTGACTATTTTTTGATTTGGTGCTGAAGTAGATCAAATCCTGCTTCTCTTCTCTCTGTGCCCAGATCTCCGGCTGTTCCTTCCTTCTGGCGTTTTGCATGTCCCGCATTTTCCATGTTATTGTTTTTTCTTCCTGGTGAGTTATGATTTTTCAAACACAGTGTGGTTGGACCCTGCCAGTGCTGTGGTCTTTCAAACACTTCAGTCAGAGCTTGGCTTCTGAGAGGCAGATACCACGTTGCGTAACACTTGTTTCTGGGCTGAGAAACGATCGTACTCTGTGCTCATGCTGGTTGGCTTGGATTTGATTGTACTTCATCGTAGCTATAGAGAACATGTTGTACATGGTTACTCCACGGCATCAATATTTGTATTTGCACACAGCTGGTTGGGCAATTGCACAGTTCAAGTAATACAATAATTCTGCTGCAGAAAAGTTTTCACTAAAACATCAAGCATAGAGCAGATCACCAACAGATGGACGAAGAGTAGAAACAAACTGGTTACAAAGAGATGAATGAACCAACAGCTGTGTGAATCATCTCCTGAAAATGCACCACTGGCTAAGACCAAGCCCAAGCCTAAGACCACACTGACTAACACACAGCTGCATCTCTACCTCAACCTCTCACTGCAACACTCCCATCAACAGTGAAGCCAACAGCAAACCAGGCTGTACTCCATCAAACAACACAATCAAGAGTTTCCCTCCACCTTCCTTTCCCTTCCCTCCAACCTGGTCTCAGAGCATTTTGTATTATTCTGTATGTAAATCCGAGATACTTCATTTTGTATGATATTGTTACGTTTCGTATGGTATGTATTAATCTGTGGATGTCCATCACCCATTTTGTATGATATGTTACGAATTACAGTTCATATTATATGTAATGAATTTGCAAAACATACAATATGTTGAGAATTTGCTAAATGTATGATATGTTATTAATTCTAGCTAGGTGGCTAATGTTATCTAGCTGGCTAACGTTAGCTAGGCTAGGTGTTAGGGTTAAGGTTAGAGTTAAGTTTAGGAGTTAGGTTAAAGGGTTAGGCTTAGGGGAAGGGTTAGCTAAAAAGGTTAGGGTTATGGGAAAGGTTAGCTAACATGCTAAGTAGTTGCAAAGTAGCTAAAAAGTAGCCCACCCATCCATCCCGACCAAAAACCCTACTTTCGTTTCATCTGTCTTATGTAACCATACCAAACGTAACATATCATACTTATTTGAGTGTCCCGGATTTACATTTACTATGTTACGTCTAGTCTATGAGACCAGGCTGTTCCCTCCGACCCTCTTTTTCTTCCCCTAGTGTTTTAAACCCAGATGTTGAGATGTGTTGTAATGACCAGAGCTACTTCCAGTCTGTCCAAAAACACAAGGACATTCAGCAAAAGGGAGAATAACCATAGACCAGAGGCTTGTGCAAGACTAGTCTCACCTGGTAATACAGTGTTCTGTTCTATTCTATTCTATTCTGCTCTGTTCTGTTCTATTCTGTTCTATTCTGTTGTGGGAGAGGGGTAGTTGGGAACAGGGAGAAGTAGACATGGACCAGGGAGAGGTGTGAGAAAGAAGGGTGAGAGGAGAGGGCCCTAGTTTTGGCGCAGTGACAGGGGTGTTCAGTATAGTAAACAGTCCACGGGTAATGGGAGACTGGGAGCCCCAAAACCGACCGGGGGCTTACGTCAATCACAACAAAGGGTTAGTACTGTAAAGCTATCTCCTCCTTTGTTCTGGAAGATGTGTGTGTGTGTGTGTGTGTGTGTGTGTGTGTGTGTGTGTGTGTGTGTGTGTGTGCATGTGCGTGTGCTTGCATAAGTGTTTGTGTGTTTTAGAGCGTGCATAAGCATGAACGTGTGCAAATGTGTGTGTGTGTTTCCTAGCTGCTCATGTTCAGTACCTCTACTCTCCTCTCTGTACATATGTCAGTAATTAACAATCAACAATGAGCAGTGAGAGAATGCATCAGCGGAAAACTCACCAGGCAGCCAATCATTTCCCAAAATTACCCTCCTCCTTTTTCTCCCTTGCCTCTGTTTCACTCGCTTTTGTTTTTCTTTTGGAAGCAAATCTCCCACAGACTGTTAGAGCTCTGCAGTCAGTCAGTCAGTCAGGCAATCAGTCAGCCAGTCAGTCAGTAAGTCAGACAGTCATACAGTCAGCCAGTCAGCCAGTCAGCCAGTCAGACAATCAGACAGTCAGTCAGTCAGTCATTCAGATTGAGACATCTGAGCCAGTGTTCACAGAGGCCTGTCTTTGAGATGTGATTACCTTTGAAAATAAACAAAGCCCCGGTACCTACTCTTAAAGGTACACCAGTGTTTGGGTTTTCTTCTCCTTTTCCCATCGTCGCTGCTACTGCCTGTTCATTGAACTAACTCAAAACAGTGAAAAGAGTGAACATTTAGACACATGCCATTTGGCAGTCAAATTTCAGAATAAACGACGGAATTCATGTGTGTGTATTCAGGTATGTGTTTATGTTTGAGTTTTATCATAGAAGTAGTTGATATCATGGACTATAATTTCAGTGAGAGAGAGAGAGACAGGGAGAGAGACAAGGAGAGAGACAGGGAGAGAGCGACAGGGAGAGAGAAGGGGAGAGAGCGACAGGAAGAGAGACAGGGAGAGAGCGACAGAGAGTGACAGAGAGAGAGAGAGAGAGAGAGAGAGAGAGAGAGAGAGAGAGAGAGAGAGAGAGAGAGAGAGAGAGAGAGAGAGAGAGAGAGAGAGAGAGAGAGAGAGAGAGAGAGAGAGAGAGAGAGAGAGAGAGAGAGAGAGAGAGAGAGAGAAAATAACCCCTCACTCTCCATTATGTGATGATCATGGTAAAGACTGGGAGAGAGAGCGACAGGGAGAGAGCTACAGAGAGAGCAAGAGAGAGAGCAACTGGGAGAGCGTGGGAGAGAGAGAGCGACTGAGAGAGAGAGAGAGAGAGAGAGAGAGAGAGAGAGAGAGAGAGAGAGAGAGAGAGAGAGAGAGAGAGAGCGACCGACCGACCCGATGTAGAGAGCAAGAGAGAGCGACTGGGAGAGAGAGAGAGACTGGGAGAAAGAGAGAGAGAGAGAGAGAGAGAGAGAGAGCGACCGACCGACGTAGAGAGCAAGAGAGAGCGACTGGGAGAGAGAGAGAGACTAGGAGAAAGAGAGAGAGAGAGAGAGAGAGAGAGAAAATGAGAAAATAACCCCCCACTCTCCATTACGTGATGATCATGGTAAATGGCTGTCATTTACTCTCCTCCCTTCCTCCGTACCTCCCTTCATTCCTCCCTCCTTTCGACACCCCCTCTCTTCCCCTTGACACCCTGTCCCCTCTGACCCCTCACCATCCCGGGCCTCAAGGAGGAAAAAGACATGACCTCACCCGTCTTCCCTCCCTGTCAGCTTTGGTCTCTGTAAGAGGTTGTTTAAATTACCTCATCCAGGGGATCTGCACAACACTACACCTCAACAACCCCCCTCTTCCCTCGCCATACCACTGAAAAACACTGTCTCCAGTATTCCCTCCTAACCTCCCACCCCCTTGCCTCTGGCACCACTCATGGACCACTGAAACCATTCTGTAGTCTAGTCTGTAGACCCCTTCTTCCTGCCCCATGGTACTAGGGATGGGAATTTTAAATAATTTCACTATTCAAATGTCATGACATTTTGTTGGATATCCGTATAGTCGAAAAACGTGTTTCTGTTTCTTTGTTTAAACTAGGACACTTGATTTGCTGCTCAACCTGTGTGACTCGGGAGAGACTGCGCACGCTGCAGCATGTGGTGTGTGCATGGGAGGGGGAGAGAGGAAAAGTAGAACTCGGGCTAGTTAGATAAACTATGTTATCTATCATCCCATCTGGCAGTGCCTGTCTTTACTGCATCAAATTGATGTAAAGAAGCTAGCTAAGATAACCAGATGTTAGCTAGCCGGCTAGCTAGCTAACTAGGCTAGTTTACGCTATTTTGCTGAGCTCCCCGTCCTTGTCCACAACAATTTCATTCATATTAAACAACAGCTCCCATCCTTGTCCACAACAATTTAATTCATATTAAACAACAGCTCCCTGTCCTTGTCCATAACAATTTCATTCATATTAAACAACAGCTTACCTGTCGGTTGCTCGTTGTTTGTTTGTTGTTTTATTAAATTAAGAATTCAAATGTCATGGTATATCCTTGTGTGTAACAATGTCACATAGACAATTTTATTTAATTGAGACAAAGCCTTTTCATTGTTAAACTAGGCCTATGATTTTTTTATCCTCAAAAAATTAATACTCTAGCAAGTATTCGATTAATAACGTCAGTTTGGATATTCGAATAACCGTGCCCATCCCTACTTGGTACTGCTACACACCAATAGCATCCCTGGAGACAACAGACTCCTCCAACATGTTAATGTATCAGCTCCTGTGGGGTGGTGGTGATCTCAGTGTTCCTCCTTCACCTTCATACAGCTTATTATTAGCCCATATACATGTACATCTTCTTCTCTGGCGCGCTGCTTCTCCTGGCCTACTGCAGTTTCCCCATGTTCTCTACTAGGCCTGGGTCCAAATAGTATTTGTTTTCTTTCAAATACTTTACACATTTACAGATAGACGCTTTTTGCACTTTTGGGACTATTCTGTTTGATTTCCTTGAAATAGGCTAGCTCGATCAAGCGCAGCCAAAGTGTTTGAAAGAAAATCAATGCTATTTGAACCTGGGTCTGTTCTCTTCCCAGGCTTACTACCCACACAGCTCTCCTGGCTCTTGGCTCTGTGGTACTGATGCTAGGATAAGGAGTGATAGATGGACACACACAGCCTGGGAAACATCTCTCTCACAGCCCGATGACTCACTGCTTAAAGTAAGCTTGGCCACTCTCTCTCTCCCTCTGTCTTTCTGTCTCTCTCTCTCTCCCTCTGTCTTTCTGTCTGTCTGTCTGTCTCTCTCTCTCTCTCTCTCTCTCTCTCTCTCTCTCTCTCTCTCTCTCTCTCTCTCTCTCTCTCTCTCTCTCTCTCTCTCTCTCTGTCTCTCAATCTCTCTCTTTCTTTCTCTCTTTCAATCTCTATCAATTTCTCTCTCAATTCTGTCTCATCTTCTCATCTGCAGACAGACAGACAGAGATAGAGTAAGAATACGAGAGAGAGACAGAGGTGAGGGATCAGTGTCAACTAATGACATCAGATGATATGAATGTGTCTGTTCCTTCCCTGTAGGGCTGGATGCTCATTGATGTCATTAGATCAGTTGTATACAGTAGAAAGTCATTGTTGTAAACAGTAGAATGTCATTGTTTTAAATAGTAGAAAGTAATTGTTTTAAATAGTAGAAAGTAATTGTTGTATACAGTAGAAAGTTGTTGTTGTATGTAGTAGAATGTCATTGTTTTAAATAGTAGAAAGTCATTGTTGTAAACAGTAGAAAGTCATTGTTGTAAACAGTAGAAAGTCATTGTTGTAAACAGTAGAATGCCATTGTTTTAAATAGTAGAAAGTAATTGTTGTAAACAGTAGAACGTCATTGTTGTAAACAATAGAAAGTCATTGTTGTAAACAGTAGAATGCCATTGTTTTAAATAGTAGAAAGTAATTGTTGTAAACAGTAGAACGTCATTTTTGTAAACAATAGAAAGTCATTGTTGTAAACAGTAGAAAGTCATTGTTGTAAACAGTAGAAAGTCATTGTTGTATACAGTAGAAAGTAATTGTTGTAAACAGTAGAATGCCATTGTTGTATACAGTAGAAAGTCATTGTTGTAAACAGTAGAATGCCATTGTTTGAAATAGTAGAAAGTAATTGTTGTAAACAGTAGAACGTCATTGTTGTAAACAATAGAAAGTCATTGTTGTAAACAGTAGAAAGTCATTGTTGTAAACAGTAGAAAGTCATTGTTGTATACAGTAGAAAGTCATTGTTGTAAACAGTAGAATGCCATTGTTTGAAATAGTAGAAAGTAATTGTTGTAAACAATAGAAAGTCATTGTTGTAAATAGTAGAAAGTCATTGTTGTATATAGTAGAATGTCATTGTTTTAAATAGTAGAAAGTCATTGTTGTAAACTGTAAAAGTCATTGTTGTAAACAGTATAAAGTATTTGTTGTAAACAGTAGAAAGTAATTGTTGTAAACAGTAGAAAGTCATTGTTGTATACAGTAGAAAGTCATTGTTTTAAATAGTAGAAAGTAATTGTTGTAAACAGTAGAATGCCATTGTTTTAAATAGTAGAAAGTAATTGTTGTAAACAGTAGAAAGTCATTGTTGTATACAGTAGAATGTTTCTTGTTTTAAATAGTAGAAAGTAATTGTTGTAAACAGTAGAAAGTCGTTGTTGTATACAGTAGAATGTCATTGTTTTAAATAGTAGAAAGTAATTGTTGTAAACAGTAGAAAGTCATTGTTGTATACAGTAGAATGTTTATTGTTTTAAATAGTAGAAAGTAATTGTTGTAAACAGTAGAAAGTCATTGTTGTATACAGTAGAATGTCATTGTTTTAAATAGAAGAAAGTAATTGTTGTAAACAGTAGAAAGTAATTGTTGTATACAGTAGAAAGTCGTTGTTGTATGTAGTAGAATGTCATTGTTTTAAATAGTAGAAAGTCATTGTTGTAAACAGTAGAAAGTCATTTTTGTAAACAGTAGAAAGTCATTGTTGTTAACAGTAGAATGCCATTGTTTTAAATAGTAGAAAGTAATTGTTGTAAACAGTTAAAAGTCATTGTTGTAAACAGTAGAAAGTCATTGTTGTAAACAGTAGAAAGTCATTGTTGTATACAGTAGAAAGTCATTGTTGTAAACAGTAGAATGCCATTGTTTTAAATAGTAGAAAGTAATTGTTGTAAACAGTAGAAAGTCATTGTTGTAAACAGTAAAAGTCATTGTTGTAAACAGTATAAAGTAATTGTTGTAAACAGTAGAAAGTAATTGTTGTATACAGTAGAATGTCATTGATTTAAATAGTAGAAAGTAATTGTTGTAAACAGTAGAAAGTAATTGTTGTATACAGTAGAAAGTCGTTGTTGTATGTAGTAGAATGTCATTGTTTTAAATAGTAGAAAGTCATTGTTGTAAACAGTAGGAAGTCATTTTTGTAAACAGTAGAAAGTCATTGTTGTTAACAGTAGAATGCCATTGTTTTAAATAGTAGAAAGTAATTGTTGTAAACAGTTAAAAGTCATTGTTGTAAACAGTAGAAAGTCATTGTTGTAAACAGTAGAATGCCATTGTTTTAAATAGTAGAAAGTAATTGTTGTAAACAGTAGAAAGTCATTGTTTGAAATAGTAGAAAGTAATTGTTGTAAACAATAGAAAGTCATTGTTGTAAACAGTAGAAAGTCATTGTTGTAAACAGTAGAAAGTCATTGTTGTAAACAGTAGAAAGTCATTGTTGTATACAGTAGAAAGTCATTGTTGTAAACAGTAGAATGCCATTGTTTGAAATAGTAGAAAGTAATTGTTGTAAACAATAGAAAGTCATTGTTGTAAATAGTAGAAAGTCATTGTTGTAAACTGTAAAAGTCATTGTTGTAAACAGTATAAAGTATTTGTTGTAAACAGTAGAAAGTAATTGTTGTAAACAGTAGAAAGTCATTGTTGTATACAGTAGAAAGTCATTGTTTTAAATAGTAGAAAGTAATTGTTGTAAACAGTAGAATGCCATTGTTTTAAATAGTAGAAAGTAATTGTTGTAAACAGTAGAAAGTCATTGTTGTATACAGTAGAATGTTTCTTGTTTTAAATAGTAGAAAGTAATTGTTGTAAACAGTAGAAAGTCGTTGTTGTATACAGTAGAATGTCATTGTTTTAAATAGTAGAAAGTAATTGTTGTAAACAGTAGAAAGTCATTGTTGTATACAGTAGAATGTTTATTGTTTTAAATAGTAGAAAGTAATTGTTGTAAACAGTAGAAAGTCATTGTTGTATACAGTAGAATGTCATTGTTTTAAATAGAAGAAAGTAATTGTTGTAAACAGTAGAAAGTAATTGTTGTATACAGTAGAAAGTCGTTGTTGTATGTAGTAGAATGTCATTGTTTTAAATAGTAGAAAGTCATTGTTGTAAACAGTAGAAAGTCATTTTTGTAAACAGTAGAAAGTCATTGTTGTAAACAGTAGAATGCCATTGTTTTAAATAGTAGAAAGTAATTGTTGTAAACAGTAGAAAGTCATTGTTGTAAACAGTAAAAGTCATTGTTGTAAACAGTATAAAGTAATTGTTGTAAACAGTAGAAAGTAATTGTTGTATACAGTAGAATGTCATTGTTTTAAATAGTAGAAAGTAATTGTTGTAAACAGTAGAAAGTAATTGTTGTATACAGTAGAACGTCGTTGTTGTATGTAGTAGAATGTCATTGTTTTAAATAGTAGAAAGTCATTGTTGTAAACAGTAGGAAGTCATTTTTGTAAACAGTAGAAAGTCATTGTTGTTAACAGTAGAATGCCATTGTTTTAAATAGTAGAAAGTAATTGTTGTAAACAGTTAAAAGTCATTGTTGTAAACAGTAGAAAGTCATTGTTGTAAACAGTAGAATGCCATTGTTTTAAATAGTAGAAAGTAATTGTTGTAAACAGTAGAAAGTCATTGTTGTAAATAGTAGAAAGTAATTGTTGTATATAGTAGAATGTCATTGTTTTAAATAGTAGAAAGTAATTGTTGTATACAGTAGAAAGTTGTTGTTGTATGTAGTAGAATGTCATTGTTTTAAATAGTAGAAAGTCTTTGTTGTAAACAGTATAAAGTCATTGTTGTAAACAGTAGAAAGTAATTGTTGTAAACAGTAGAATGCCATTGTTTTAAATAGTAGAAAGTAATTGTTGTAAACAGTAGAAAGTCATTGTTGTAAACAATAGAAAGTCATTGTTGTAAACAGTAGAAAGTCATTGTTGTAAACAGTAAAAGTCATTGTTGTATACAGTAGAAAGTCATTGTTGTAAACAGTAGAATGCCATTGTTTTAAATAGTAGAAAGTAATTGTTGTAAACAGTAAAAGTCATTGTTGTAAACAGTAAAAGTCATTGTTGTAAACAGTAAAAGTCATTGTTGTAAACAGTATAAAGTCATTGTTGTAAACAGTAGAAATTAATTGTTGTAAACAGTAGAAAGTCATTGTTGTATACAGTAGAAAGTCATTGTTTTAAATAGTAGAAAGTAATTGTTGTAAACAGTAGAATGCCATTGTTTTAAATAGTAGAAAGTAATTGTTGTAAACAGTAGAAAGTCATTGTTGTATACAGTAGAATGTTTCTTGTTTTAAATAGTAGAAAGTAATTGTTGTAAACAGTAGAAAGTCGTTGTTGTATACAGTAGAATGTCATTGTTTTAAATAGTAGAAAGTAATTGTTGTAAACAGTAGAAAGTCATTGTTGTATACAGTAGAATGTTTATTGTTTTAAATAGTAGAAAGTAATTGTTGTAAACAGTAGAAAGTAATTGTTGTATACAGTAGAATGTCATTGTTTTAAATAGAATAAAGTAATTGTTGTAAACAGTAGAAAGTAATTGTTGTATACAGTATAAAGTCGTTGTTGTATGTAGTAGAATGTCATTGTTTTAAATAGTAGAAAGTCATTGTTGTAAACAGTAGAAAGTCATTTTTGTAAACAGTAGAAAGTCATTGTTGTAAACAGTAGAATGCCATTGTTTTAAATAGTAGAAAGTAATTGTTGTAAACAGTTAAAAGTCATTGTTGTAAACAGTAGAAAGTCATTGTTGTAAACAGTAGAAAGTCATTGTTGTAAACAGTAGAAAGTAATTGTTGTATACAGTAGAAAGTCATTGTTGTAAACAGTAGGAAGTCATTGTTGTATACAGTAGAATGTTTCTTGTTTTAAGTAGTAGAAAGTAATTGTTGTAAACAGTAGAAAGTCATTGTTGTATACAGTAGAATGTCATTGTTTTAAATAGTAGAAAGTAATTGTTGTATACAGTAGAAAGTTGTTGTTGTATGTAGTAGAATGTCATTGTTTTAAATAGTAGAAAGTCATTGTTGTAAACAGTAGAAAGTCATTGTTGTAAACAGTAGAAAGTCATTGTTGTAAACAGTAGAATGCCATTGTTTTAAATAGTAGAAAGTAATTGTTGTAAACAGTAGAACGTCATTGTTGTAAACAATAGAAAGTCATTGTTGTAAACAGTAGAAAGTCATTGTTGTAAACAGTAGAAAGTCATTGTTGTATACAGTAGAAAGTCATTGTTGTAAACAGTAGAATGCCATTGTTTGAAATAGTAGAAAGTAATTGTTGTAAACAATAGAAAGTCATTGTTGTAAATAGTAGAAAGTCATTGTTGTATATAGTAGAATGTCATTGTTTTAAATAGTAGAAAGTCATTGTTGTAAACTGTAAAAGTCATTGTTGTAAACAGTATAAAGTATTTGTTGTAAACAGTAGAAAGTAATTGTTGTAAACAGTAGAAAGTCATTGTTGTATACAGTAGAAAGTCATTGTTTTAAATAGTAGAAAGTAATTGTTGTAAACAGTAGAATGCCATTGTTTTAAATAGTAGAAAGTAATTGTTGTAAACAGTAGAAAGTCATTGTTGTATACAGTAGAATGTTTCTTGTTTTAAATAGTAGAAAGTAATTGTTGTAAACAGTAGAAAGTCGTTGTTGTATACAGTAGAATGTCATTGTTTTAAATAGTAGAAAGTAATTGTTGTAAACAGTAGAAAGTCATTGTTGTATACAGTAGAATGTTTATTGTTTTAAATAGTAGAAAGTAATTGTTGTAAACAGTAGAAAGTCATTGTTGTATACAGTAGAATGTCATTGTTTTAAATAGAAGAAAGTAATTGTTGTAAACAGTAGAAAGTAATTGTTGTATACAGTAGAAAGTCGTTGTTGTATGTAGTAGAATGTCATTGTTTTAAATAGTAGAAAGTCATTGTTGTAAACAGTAGAAAGTCATTTTTGTAAACAGTAGAAAGTCATTGTTGTTAACAGTAGAATGCCATTGTTTTAAATAGTAGAAAGTAATTGTTGTAAACAGTTAAAAGTCATTGTTGTAAACAGTAGAAAGTCATTGTTGTAAACAGTAGAAAGTCATTGTTGTATACAGTAGAAAGTCATTGTTGTAAACAGTAGAATGCCATTGTTTTAAATAGTAGAAAGTAATTGTTGTAAACAGTAGAAAGTCATTGTTGTAAACAGTAAAAGTCATTGTTGTAAACAGTATAAAGTAATTGTTGTAAACAGTAGAAAGTAATTGTTGTATACAGTAGAATGTCATTGTTTTAAATAGTAGAAAGTAATTGTTGTAAACAGTAGAAAGTAATTGTTGTATACAGTAGAAAGTCGTTGTTGTATGTAGTAGAATGTCATTGTTTTAAATAGTAGAAAGTCATTGTTGTAAACAGTAGGAAGTCATTTTTGTAAACAGTAGAAAGTCATTGTTGTTAACAGTAGAATGCCATTGTTTTAAATAGTAGAAAGTAATTGTTGTAAACAGTTAAAAGTCATTGTTGTAAACAGTAGAAAGTCATTGTTGTAAACAGTAGAATGCCATTGTTTTAAATAGTAGAAAGTAATTGTTGTAAACAGTAGAAAGTCATTGTTGTAAATAGTAGAAAGTAATTGTTGTATATAGTAGAATGTCATTGTTTTAAATAGTAGAAAGTAATTGTTGTATACAGTAGAAAGTTGTTGTTGTATGTAGTAGAATGTCATTGTTTTAAATAGTAGAAAGTCTTTGTTGTAAACAGTAGAAAGTCATTGTTGTAAACAGTAGAAAGTAATTGTTGTAAACAGTAGAATGCCATTGTTTTAAATAGTAGAAAGTAATTGTTGTAAACAGTAGAAAGTCATTGTTGTAAACAATAGAAAGTAATTGTTGTAAACAGTAGAAAGTCATTGTTGTAAACAGTAAAAGTCATTGTTGTATACAGTAGAAAGTCATTGTTGTAAACAGTAGAATGCCATTGTTTTAAATAGTAGAAAGTAATTGTTGTAAACAGTAGAAAGTCATTGTTGTAAACAGTAAAAGTCATTGTTGTAAACAGTAAAAGTCATTGTTGTAAACAGTATAAAGTCATTGTTGTAAACAGTAGAAATTAATTGTTGTAAACAGTAGAAAGTCATTGTTGTATACCGTAGAAAGTCATTGTTTTAAATAGTAGAAAGTAATTGTTGTAAACAGTAGAATGCCATTGTTTTAAATAGTAGAAAGTAATTGTTGTAAACAGTAGAAAGTCATTGTTGTATACAGTAGAATGTTTCTTGTTTTAAATAGTAGAAAGTAATTGTTGTAAACATTAGAAAGTCGTTGTTGTATACAGTAGAATGTCATTGTTTTAAATAGTAGAAAGTAATTGTTGTAAACAGTAGAAAGTCATTGTTGTATACAGTAGAATGTTTATTGTTTTAAATAGTAGAAAGTAATTGTTGTAAACAGTAGAAAGTAATTGTTGTATACAGTAGAATGTCATTGTTTTAAATAGAAGAAAGTAATTGTTGTAAACAGTAGAAAGTAATTGTTGTATACAGTATAAAGTCGTTGTTGTATGTAGTAGAATGTCATTGTTTTAAATAGTAGAAAGTCATTGTTGTAAACAGTAGAAAGTCATTTTTGTAAACAGTAGAAAGTCATTGTTGTAAACAGTAGAATGCCATTGTTTTAAATAGTAGAAAGTAATTGTTGTAAACAGTTAAAAGTCATTGTTGTAAACAGTAGAAAGTCATTGTTGTAAACAGTAGAAAGTCATTGTTGTAAACAGTAGAAAGTAATTGTTGTATACAGTAGAAAGTCATTGTTGTAAACAGTAGAATGCCATTGTTTTAAATAGTAGAAAGTAATTGTTGTAAATAGTAGAAAGTCATTGTTGTAAATAGTAGAAAGTAATTGTTGTATATAGTAGAATGTCATTGTTTTAAATAGTAGAAAGTCATTGTTGTAAACAGTAGAAAGTCATTGTTGTAAACAGTAGAAAGTCATTGTTGTAAACAGTAGAAAGTCATTGTTGTAAACAATAGAAAGTCATTGTTGTATACAGTAGAAAGTCATTGTTGTAAACAATAGGATGCCATTGTTTTAAATAGTATAAAGTAATTGTTGTAAACAATAGAAAGTCATTGTTATAAATAGTAGAAAGTAATTGTTGTAAACAGTAGAAAGTAATTGTTGTATACAGTAGAACGTCGTTGTTGTATGTAGTAGAATGTCATTGTTTTAAATAGTAGAAAGTCATTGTTGTAAACAGTAGGAAGTCATTTTTGTAAACAGTAGAAAGTCATTGTTGTTAACAGTAGAATGCCATTGTTTTAAATAGTAGAAAGTAATTGTTGTAAACAGTTAAAAGTCATTGTTGTAAACAGTAGAAAGTCATTGTTGTAAACAGTAGAATGCCATTGTTTTAAATAGTAGAAAGTAATTGTTGTAAACAGTAGAAAGTCATTGTTGTAAATAGTAGAAAGTAATTGTTGTATATAGTAGAATGTCATTGTTTTAAATAGTAGAAAGTAATTGTTGTATACAGTAGAAAGTTGTTGTTGTATGTAGTAGAATGTCATTGTTTTAAATAGTAGAAAGTCTTTGTTGTAAACAGTATAAAGTCATTGTTGTAAACAGTAGAAAGTAATTGTTGTAAACAGTAGAATGCCATTGTTTTAAATAGTAGAAAGTAATTGTTGTAAACAGTAGAAAGTCATTGTTGTAAACAATAGAAAGTCATTGTTGTAAACAGTAGAAAGTCATTGTTGTAAACAGTAAAAGTCATTGTTGTATACAGTAGAAAGTCATTGTTGTAAACAGTAGAATGCCATTGTTTTAAATAGTAGAAAGTAATTGTTGTAAACAGTAAAAGTCATTGTTGTAAACAGTAAAAGTCATTGTTGTAAACAGTAAAAGTCATTGTTGTAAACAGTATAAAGTCATTGTTGTAAACAGTAGAAATTAATTGTTGTAAACAGTAGAAAGTCATTGTTGTATACAGTAGAAAGTCATTGTTTTAAATAGTAGAAAGTAATTGTTGTAAACAGTAGAATGCCATTGTTTTAAATAGTAGAAAGTAATTGTTGTAAACAGTAGAAAGTCATTGTTGTATACAGTAGAATGTTTCTTGTTTTAAATAGTAGAAAGTAATTGTTGTAAACAGTAGAAAGTCGTTGTTGTATACAGTAGAATGTCATTGTTTTAAATAGTAGAAAGTAATTGTTGTAAACAGTAGAAAGTCATTGTTGTATACAGTAGAATGTTTATTGTTTTAAATAGTAGAAAGTAATTGTTGTAAACAGTAGAAAGTAATTGTTGTATACAGTAGAATGTCATTGTTTTAAATAGAATAAAGTAATTGTTGTAAACAGTAGAAAGTAATTGTTGTATACAGTATAAAGTCGTTGTTGTATGTAGTAGAATGTCATTGTTTTAAATAGTAGAAAGTCATTGTTGTAAACAGTAGAAAGTCATTTTTGTAAACAGTAGAAAGTCATTGTTGTAAACAGTAGAATGCCATTGTTTTAAATAGTAGAAAGTAATTGTTGTAAACAGTTAAAAGTCATTGTTGTAAACAGTAGAAAGTCATTGTTGTAAACAGTAGAAAGTCATTGTTGTAAACAGTAGAAAGTAATTGTTGTATACAGTAGAAAGTCATTGTTGTAAACAGTAGGAAGTCATTGTTGTATACAGTAGAATGTTTCTTGTTTTAAGTAGTAGAAAGTAATTGTTGTAAACAGTAGAAAGTCATTGTTGTATACAGTAGAATGTCATTGTTTTAAATAGTAGAAAGTAATTGTTGTATACAGTAGAAAGTTGTTGTTGTATGTAGTAGAATGTCATTGTTTTAAATAGTAGAAAGTCATTGTTGTAAACAGTAGAAAGTCATTGTTGTAAACAGTAGAAAGTCATTGTTGTAAACAGTAGAATGCCATTGTTTTAAATAGTAGAAAGTAATTGTTGTAAACAGTAGAACGTCATTGTTGTAAACAATAGAAAGTCATTGTTGTAAACAGTAGAAAGTCATTGTTGTAAACAGTAGAAAGTCATTGTTGTATACAGTAGAAAGTCATTGTTGTAAACAGTAGAATGCCATTGTTTGAAATAGTAGAAAGTAATTGTTGTAAACAATAGAAAGTCATTGTTGTAAATAGTAGAAAGTCATTGTTGTATATAGTAGAATGTCATTGTTTTAAATAGTAGAAAGTCATTGTTGTAAACTGTAAAAGTCATTGTTGTAAACAGTATAAAGTATTTGTTGTAAACAGTAGAAAGTAATTGTTGTAAACAGTAGAAAGTCATTGTTGTATACAGTAGAAAGTCATTGTTTTAAATAGTAGAAAGTAATTGTTGTAAACAGTAGAATGCCATTGTTTTAAATAGTAGAAAGTAATTGTTGTAAACAGTAGAAAGTCATTGTTGTATACAGTAGAATGTTTCTTGTTTTAAATAGTAGAAAGTAATTGTTGTAAACAGTAGAAAGTCGTTGTTGTATACAGTAGAATGTCATTGTTTTAAATAGTAGAAAGTAATTGTTGTAAACAGTAGAAAGTCATTGTTGTATACAGTAGAATGTTTATTGTTTTAAATAGTAGAAAGTAATTGTTGTAAACAGTAGAAAGTCATTGTTGTATACAGTAGAATGTCATTGTTTTAAATAGAAGAAAGTAATTGTTGTAAACAGTAGAAAGTAATTGTTGTATACAGTAGAAAGTCGTTGTTGTATGTAGTAGAATGTCATTGTTTTAAATAGTAGAAAGTCATTGTTGTAAACAGTAGAAAGTCATTTTTGTAAACAGTAGAAAGTCATTGTTGTTAACAGTAGAATGCCATTGTTTTAAATAGTAGAAAGTAATTGTTGTAAACAGTTAAAAGTCATTGTTGTAAACAGTAGAAAGTCATTGTTGTAAACAGTAGAAAGTCATTGTTGTATACAGTAGAAAGTCATTGTTGTAAACAGTAGAATGCCATTGTTTTAAATAGTAGAAAGTAATTGTTGTAAACAGTAGAAAGTCATTGTTGTAAACAGTAAAAGTCATTGTTGTAAACAGTATAAAGTAATTGTTGTAAACAGTAGAAAGTAATTGTTGTATACAGTAGAATGTCATTGTTTTAAATAGTAGAAAGTAATTGTTGTAAACAGTAGAAAGTAATTGTTGTATACAGTAGAAAGTCGTTGTTGTATGTAGTAGAATGTCATTGTTTTAAATAGTAGAAAGTCATTGTTGTAAACAGTAGGAAGTCATTTTTTGTAAACAGTAGAAAGTCATTGTTGTTAACAGTAGAATGCCATTGTTTTAAATAGTAGAAAGTAATTGTTGTAAACAGTTAAAAGTCATTGTTGTAAACAGTAGAAAGTCATTGTTGTAAACAGTAGAATGCCATTGTTTTAAATAGTAGAAAGTAATTGTTGTAAACAGTAGAAAGTCATTGTTGTAAATAGTAGAAAGTAATTGTTGTATATAGTAGAATGTCATTGTTTTAAATAGTAGAAAGTAATTGTTGTATACAGTAGAAAGTTGTTGTTGTATGTAGTAGAATGTCATTGTTTTAAATAGTAGAAAGTCTTTGTTGTAAACAGTAGAAAGTCATTGTTGTAAACAGTAGAAAGTAATTGTTGTAAACAGTAGAATGCCATTGTTTTAAATAGTAGAAAGTAATTGTTGTAAACAGTAGAAAGTCATTGTTGTAAACAATAGAAAGTAATTGTTGTAAACAGTAGAAAGTCATTGTTGTAAACAGTAAAAGTCATTGTTGTATACAGTAGAAAGTCATTGTTGTAAACAGTAGAATGCCATTGTTTTAAATAGTAGAAAGTAATTGTTGTAAACAGTAGAAAGTCATTGTTGTAAACAGTAAAAGTCATTGTTGTAAACAGTAAAAGTCATTGTTGTAAACAGTATAAAGTCATTGTTGTAAACAGTAGAAATTAATTGTTGTAAACAGTAGAAAGTCATTGTTGTATACCGTAGAAAGTCATTGTTTTAAATAGTAGAAAGTAATTGTTGTAAACAGTAGAATGCCATTGTTTTAAATAGTAGAAAGTAATTGTTGTAAACAGTAGAAAGTCATTGTTGTATACAGTAGAATGTTTCTTGTTTTAAATAGTAGAAAGTAATTGTTGTAAACATTAGAAAGTCGTTGTTGTATACAGTAGAATGTCATTGTTTTAAATAGTAGAAAGTAATTGTTGTAAACAGTAGAAAGTCATTGTTGTATACAGTAGAATGTTTATTGTTTTAAATAGTAGAAAGTAATTGTTGTAAACAGTAGAAAGTAATTGTTGTATACAGTAGAATGTCATTGTTTTAAATAGAAGAAAGTAATTGTTGTAAACAGTAGAAAGTAATTGTTGTATACAGTATAAAGTCGTTGTTGTATGTAGTAGAATGTCATTGTTTTAAATAGTAGAAAGTCATTGTTGTAAACAGTAGAAAGTCATTTTTGTAAACAGTAGAAAGTCATTGTTGTAAACAGTAGAATGCCATTGTTTTAAATAGTAGAAAGTAATTGTTGTAAACAGTTAAAAGTCATTGTTGTAAACAGTAGAAAGTCATTGTTGTAAACAGTAGAAAGTCATTGTTGTAAACAGTAGAAAGTAATTGTTGTATACAGTAGAAAGTCATTGTTGTAAACAGTAGAATGCCATTGTTTTAAATAGTAGAAAGTAATTGTTGTAAATAGTAGAAAGTCATTGTTGTAAATAGTAGAAAGTAATTGTTGTATATAGTAGAATGTCATTGTTTTAAATAGTAGAAAGTCATTGTTGTAAACAGTAGAAAGTCATTGTTGTAAACAGTAGAAAGTCATTGTTGTAAACAGTAGAAAGTCATTGTTGTAAACAATAGAAAGTCATTGTTGTATACAGTAGAAAGTCATTGTTGTAAACAATAGGATGCCATTGTTTTAAATAGTATAAAGTAATTGTTGTAAACAATAGAAAGTCATTGTTATAAATAGTAGAAAGTAATTGTTGTAAACAGTAGAAAGTCATTGTTGTAAACAGTAGAAAGTTATTGTTGTATACAGTAGAGGCACAGTGGAAATAGTGTTGTCCCATGGACTTCAGACCAAAAAGATTACCCTACATCTCTTGCCTAAGTGTGTGTATGTTTATGCTGTATGTGTGTGTTTGTGCTTGTGTGTGTTTTTGCGCCTATGTGTGTGTGGGAGTGTTTTAGACACAGACACAACCCAACCCAATTAAAAGTGGATTAACACACTGCATTCGTCTAAAGATGTTAACATGGTGAATCACAGAACACTCTCCAGATCTCTGTTTCACAGAATGTTTACACAAGCTTGCGGTTTGTGTGTGTGTGTCTGTCTGTGAGTTTGTTTGTGTGTGTGTCTGTCTGTTTGTCTGTCTGTCTGTGAGTGTGTGTGTGTGTGTGTGTGTGTGTGTGTGTGTGTGTGTGTGTGTGTGTGTGTGTGTGTGTGTGTGTGTGTGTGTGTGTGTGTGTGAGAGAGAGAGAGACTTGCAGTTTTCATGTTGTTTGAATTAGAATAAACTTAAAGAAAGAGGAATTATCTTTGTCTCACCCACTGATTTACTCTCTCCATCCTGCCCTCATCTCTCTCTCTCTCTCTCTCTCTCTCTCTCTCGTGTTATTGAAACAAATCAAGCTGCAAGTGTTTATATTTAAGACTTTATTCCCTTTTTTAAAGAAAGAAAGAAAGAAAGAAAGAAAGAAAGAAAGAAAGAAAGAAAGAAAGAAAGAAAGAAAGAAAGAAAGAAAGAAAGAAAGAAAGACAGACAGACAGACAGACAGACAGACAGACAGACAGACAGACAGAAATGGCACCTGAACAACACTGGGGGGAAACTGGAGAGCGTGATCGACCGCAAATGTCTGGTAGACAGCCCTCAGTCTCCCCCTCCCTCCCTCCCTCCCTCCCTCCCTCCCTCCCTCCTCCCTCCCTCCCTCCCTCTATGGGTCCCACACCAAGCAGAGCAGAGTGCAGTAAGCAGCGTCAGTTCTTTATGTAAACTAGAGGCTGACAGAGATGGAAAGAATGTGCTCTCCAGCCGGTGAACACGTTAACATAGAGGAGAAAAAACCCTCTTTTAAGCAGCCGGTTGGTGTTTTTTCCCACCATCCCACCATCCCACCATCCCAAACCCCTCATCCTCCATTCAGAGACACAGAGTGGGAGGGAGGGACGGAAGAGGGGGAGAGATGTAGAGAGAGAGAGAGACAGAGACAGAGACTGAAATATGGGGAGATTGAGAGGATAAAGGGGAAAGGGAGAAAAGGGGCGGATGCAAGGGAGAGACAGACTGACTGACTGACTGACAAACTGACTGACTGACTGACAGACTGACAGACTGACAGACAGACAGATTTACTGACAGACAGACAGACAGACAGACAGACAGACAGATTTACTGACAGACTGACAGACTGACAGACTGACAGACAGACAGACAGACAGACAGACAGACAGACAGACAGACAGACTGACAGACAGACAGATTTACTGACAGACTGACAGACAGACAGACAGACAGACAGACAGACAGACAGACAGACAGACAGACAGACAGACTGACTGACAGACAGACAGACTGACAGACAGACTTACTGACAAACTTACTGACAGACTTACAGACAGACAGACAGACAGACAGACAGACAGACAGACAGACAGACAGACAGACAGACAGACAGACAGACAGACTTACTGACAGACTGACATACTGACAGACAGACATACTGACAGACAGACAGACAGACAGACAGACAGACAGACAGACAGACAGACTGACAGACTGACTGACAGACTGACAGACTGAGACAGGGAAGAGGAGAGTACGTATCCATCCCTTTTTCCACATTCCAGTGGTGTGACCCCTTGCAGAGCAGAGGGCAGTCATCCCTGGCTAACTCTCTGTTTGGGAGCCCTATGATGTGTGGCTTCCACACCGATCTCAACAGACCATTAATGTATGGACCTCGATCTCAACAGACCATTAATGTATGGACCTCGCTTTGTGCATGGGGGCATTGTCATGTTGAAACAGGAAAGGGCCTTCCCCAAACTGTTGCCACAAAGTTGGAAGCTTTACAGCAGTGATCTTAGGCTTGTGTGCGGCTGCTCGGCCATGAAAACCCATTTCATGAAGCTCCCGACGAACAGTTCTTGTGCTGACGATGCTTTCATCGGTAGTTTGTAAATCGGTAGTGAGTGTTGCAACCGAGGACAGACGATTTCTACGCGCTGCGCGCTTCAGCACTCGCCAATCCCGTAGCAGGAACAGCATCATCTAGTGGTCAGAACCTGGTAATATCAGGATATAGGATGGGACATAAACTAAACAACTTCAGTAACTAATTTCTCTGAACAGGGGAAAAAAACATCACCAAATTCACTGAAACAATACACCGAGCCACAGCTCTACAGTCAGGGAAAAAAGTATTTGATCCCCTGCTGATTTTGTACGTTTGCCCACTGACAAATAAATTATCAGTCTATAATTTGAATGGTAGGTTTATTTGAACAGTGAGGGACAGAATAACAACAAAAAAATCCAGAAAAACGCATGTCAAAAATGTTATAAATTGATTTTCATTTTAATGAGGGAAATAAGTATTTGACCCCTCTGCAAAACATGACTTAGTACTTGGTGGCAAAACTCTTGTTGGCAATCAGAGGTCAGATGTTTCTTGTAGTTGGCCACCAGGTTTGCACACATCTCAGGAGGGATTTTGTCCCACTCCTCTATGCAGATCTTCTCCAAGTCATTAAGGTTTCGAGGCTGACTGTCACGCCCTGGCTCTGGGGACACTGTTATGTTGAGCCAGGGTGTGTAGATCTATGTTCCGTATTTCTTTGTTGGCCTGAGTGACTCCCAATCAGAGGCAACGAGTGTCAGCTGTTTGCTGGTTGTCTCTGATTGGGAGCCATATTTAATCTGTCGGTTTTTCCTTTGGTTTTGTGGGTTCTTGTTTCTAGTTGGTTTAGTTTCACCGTGAACTGTCACGTTACCGTCTTTGTTTGTTTTGATCGTGTTTTCGCTCATTAAAGAGTATGTTTGCCTGCAACGCTGCGCCTTGGTCTACTCCTTACCCTGACGGTCGTGACAGAAGAACCCACCTAAACTGGACCAAGCAGCGTGAAGAGGAGAGAGGAAGGACCTGGGATCAGTGAAGTAGGAGTTTCGACTGGGCCCCGCTAATGAAGAGAAGAGAGGCTGGTCTATGGAGCAATGGATTAAGAGTTTCGACTGGGTCAAGCCAATTGAGGAGCTGAATAGCGGGAGTTGGAAGCAGAAGAGTGAGAGTCTGGCGAGAACTAGGGAGGCCTGGTCCACGGGGAGGAGAACCCCAGAAAATTTTTAGGGGGCTCACGACGTGGGCACGAGGGGCAGCAGGAGGCGCGATGGAGCGGTCAGCGGTGTGCAGAGGAGGCCGCCAGGTTAAGAGGGCCACTGGTCACAGAGGGAGAGGGAAAGTGAGAGGCACGGCGAGAGGTACTGGGGTGTGTTACCAGTCCGGTCCGGCCCGTTCCTGATCCCTGTGTAGGGCCAGTGGTGTGTGTCCCCAGTCGGTCCGGCCTGTTCCTGTTCCTCGCATCGAGCCTGTAGTGCGTGTCGTCAGCCCGGCCCGGCCTGTTCCTGCTTCCCGCTGCGAGCCTATGGTGCGCGTCGCCAGCTCCGGCCCGGCCTGTTCCTGCTCCCTGCACCAAACCTGTGGTGCGGCGTCGCCAGCCGGTCCGGCCTGTTCCTGCTCCCCGCACCAAGTCTGTGGTGCGTTTCGTCAGCCCTGTCCAGCCCGTTTCCTGCTCTCCGCACCAAGTCTGTAGTGCGCGCCAGCTGGCCCGGCCTGTTCCTGCTCCCGCACCAAACCTGTGGTGCGCGTCGCCAGCCCGGTCGGCCTGTTCCTGCTCCCGCACCAAGTCTGTGGTGCGTTTCGTCAACCCTGTCCGGCCCGTTCCTGCTCTCCGCACCAAGTCTGTAGTGCGCGTCGCCAGACCGGCCCGGCCTGTTCCTGCTCCCCGCACCAAACCTGTGGTGCGCGTCGCCAGACCGGTCCGGCCTGTTCCTGCTCCCGCACCAAGTCTGTGGTGCGTTTCGTCAGCCCTGTCCGGCTTGTTCCTGCTCTCCGCACCAGTCTGTAGTGCGCGTCGCCAGCCAGTCCGGCCCATTCCTGCTCCACGCACCAAGCCGGGGGTGCGTATCGTCAGCCCGGTCCGGCCAGTTGCTACTCCACGCACCAAGCCAGGGTGCGATCGTTAGCCCGGTCCGGTCCATTCCTGCTCCACGCACCAAGCCAGGGGTGTGTATCGTCAGCCCGGTCCGGCCAGTTGCTACTCCACGCACCAAGCCAGGGGTGCGCATCGTCAACCGGTCCGGTCCGTTCCTGTTCCACGCACCAAGCCAGGGATGCGTGTCGTCAGTCCGGCACCGGCCAGGAGGCTAGACAGGACCAGGGGTACTTTGGGGGTTGGAGAGGAAGTGGGGATCGGGCCCAGAGCCGGATCCGCCGCCAAGGCGGAGTGCCCACCCGGTCCCTCCCCTGTGGTATTTAGTTGGCTCGGTCGGAGTCCGCGCCTTTAGGGGGGGGTACTGTCACGCCCTGGCACCTTAAGAGAGTCATAGTTACTCCCGCCATTTACCCATGGTCCGTCGAATTTCTTCACTTTGACATTCAGACCACTGGGCAGAAATCACATCGCGTCAGCACCCCCCGTGGGCCTCAAGAGCATCAGTCGACCAGGGCTCGTCCCCTTTAAACATCAGCCATTTGACATTAGTTCGGTCCGCTTGGCGGGAGTTGACCCTTTTCTGGCTTACAGACTGGCCGTCAGTACTCGATTCGGGGGCGTCCATCTATGTGCTGCACAATACTTACCGGATGGAGATCACCAAGGACTAGCGCTACTATATCTAGGGTCCTCCAGCTAGGAAGGGCGTTCGATTCCAACTGCTTGACTCCGTCTGCACCTGCGGGGAACCTTGCACGCGTGTACCTGTCAGTATGGCTGACTTTTTGTTTTTGTTTTTTGAAGGGCACCTTCATTACCGTGTCCTCCCTTGTCTCCTCCCTTCGGCCTGCACCGTCACCGTCCTTCACTTTGGTTCGGCGACGGCCGTGATGGTCTCCCAGTAATGGTTGGGGTTTTCGTTGTTAGGAGTATCCAGGAATATCGGGCCCATCTTACCCGATGCGGTCCCGGGTGGCGTTATTCACCCTCATCACTCCGGGCCTCTTCCTCTAGCCGGTCAGGGGAAGGAATTCTCTCAGCAGATCTATTGAGTAGAGCAGGACTCTCCGGCTTACCAGCTTAGCGAATGTCGTTATTCGTGACTGTGATACTCCCATTGCTCGCAGTACCTCGTTGTTGCGTGTTGGCCACTTGCCCCTCCGTGGAAGGTGATCTTATTTACCTCCGGGAGCTTTTCGAGAATCATCTGTTATGTTGAGCCAGGGTGTGTAGATCTATGTTCCGTATTTCTGTGTTGGCCTGAGTGACTCCCAATCAGAGGCAACGAGTGTCAGCTGTTTGCTGGTTGTCTCTGATTGGGAGCCATATTTAATCTGTCAGTTTTTCCTTTGGTTTTGTGGGTTCTTGTTTCTAGTTGGTTTAGTTTCACCGTGAACTGTCACATTACCGTCTTTGTTTGTTTTGATCGTGTTTTCGCTCATTAAAGAGTATGTTTGCCTGCAATGCTGCGCCTTGGTCTACTCCTTACCCTGACGGTCGTGACACTGACGTTTGGCAACTCGAACCTTCAGCTCCTTCCACAGATTTCCTATGGGATTAAGGTCTGGAGACTGGCTAGGCCACTCCAGGACCTTAATGTGCTTCTTCTTGAGCCACTCCTTTGTTGCCTTGGCCATGTGTTTTGGGTCATTGTAATCATGGAATACCCATCCACGACCCATTTTCAATGCCCTGGCTGAGGGAAGGAGGTTCTCACCCAAGATTTGACGGTACATGGCCCCGTCCATCGTCCATTTGATGCGGTGAAGTTGTCCTGACCCCTTAGCAGAAAAACACCCCCAAAGCATAATGTTTCCACCTCCATGTTTGACGGTGGGGATGGTGTTCTTGGGGTCATAGGCGCATTCCTCCTCCTCCAAACACGGCGAGTTGAGTTGATGCCAAAGAGCTCCATTTGGTCTCATCTGACCACAACACTTTCACCCAGTTCTCCTCTGAATCATTCAGATGTTCATTGGCAAACTTCAGACGGGCATGTATATGTGCTTTCTTGAGCAGGGGGACCTTGCTGGGCGCTGCAGGATTTCAGTCCTTCACGGCGTAGTGTGTTGCCAATTGTTTTCTTGGTGACTATGGTCCCAGCTGCCTTGAGATCATTGACAAGATCCTCCCGTGTAGTTCTGGGCTGATTCCTCACCGTTCTCATGATCATTGCAACTCCACGAGAGGTGAGATCTTGCATGGAGCCTCAGGCCGAGGGAGATTGACAGTTCTTTTGTGTTTCTTCCATTTGGCGAATAATCGCACCAACTGTTGTCACCTTCTCACCAAGATGCTTGGCGATGGTCTTGTAGCCCATTCCAGCCTTGTGAAGGTCTACAATCTTGTCCCTGACATCCTTGGAGAGCTCTTTGGTCTTGGCCATGGTGAGAGTTTGGAATCTGATTGATTGATTGCTTCTGTGGACAGGTGTCTTTTATACAGGTAGCAAACTGAGATTAGGAGCACTCCCTTTAAGAGTGTGCTCCTAATCTCAGCTCGTTACCTGTATAAAAGACACCTGGGAGCCAGAAATCTTTCTGATTGAGAGGGGGTCAAATACTTATTTCCCTCATTAAAATGCAAATCAATTTATAACATTTTTGACATTTCTGTCTCTCACTGTTCAAATAAACCTACCATTAAAATTATAGACTGATCATTTCTTTGTCAGTGGGCAAACGTACAAAATCAGCAGGGGATCAAATACTTTCTTCCCTCACTGTATACTACTTGTCAAACATAGTGAACTGATACTATAGTACAGTATATACTCATTGTTGGGTTGGGATTGGCATGGGGTGTGGGGGTCCATGGATGGCTTTTGACCACTTCTTTGGATTCCTCATGTCTTACTCATTGTTAAAAAAAAGTTTAGTCCAAATCGGATGTAAGGTACTATCATTATTGAATATTATATGAATCCTATAAATTAAAATGGCCAATTTGGGTGCAAACAATTAGCTTAATTTCTCAGAGATCAAATTATATTTTAATTATAATTATACCCTCTGACTGTCCAGGGTACGGCTCATTCTGGCTGGAATGACTCAACAGCAAAGCATCCCCTACCCAGCGAGATCCTCCAAGTCAGAACTACACTCCCCCACCAACCCAGTGGACCCTTCAGCTAGATTCATGAGACACTCATCTAAAGTGTAACATATACAAGGAAGGGTTTTCCGTTGGTCATTGTCAACAAAGGGTTGACCAGACTCATTTTGCTTATGTGTGCATGTGTCTGTGTGTGTACGTGTTTGTTTGTGTGTGTGCATGTGTGCGTGTGTATGCTTGTGTGTGCGCATGTGTATGTGTGTGTAGCAACGTGTGTTTCGAGAGGCTGCATGTGTGTTTATTTGAAACAGTGATGGATGAGATGAGAGGGACTCTAATGTCTTTAACAGACAGGCCTCTCTCTAAACAGGCAGGCAGCACACCACCCCCTGACCCAGTCAGCACTGGACCTCTCTCTATCTCTCTATCTCTCTCGCTCTTTCTCTTTCTCTCTCTATCTCGCTCTCTTTCTTTATCCCTCTGTCTCCCTCTATCTCTCTGTCTTTTTTTCTCTCTCTCTGTCTCTCTCTACCTCTTTCTGTCTTTCTATATCTGTCTCTCTCCATCTCTTTCTCTTTCTATACCTCTCTCTCTCTCTCTCTCTCTCTCTCTCTCTCTCTCTCTCTCTCTCTCTCTCTCTCTCTGTCTCTATCTCTCTCTCTGTCTCTCTCTCTGTCTACTCTCTCTCTCTCTCTCTCTCTCTCTCTCTCTCTCTCTCTCTCTTTCTGTCTTTCTATTGCTCTCTCTCCCTCACTCTCTCTCTCTCTTTCATCCCTCTCCATCTGTCCATTCCTCCCTCCCTTTAATCTCTTTCCTACCTTCAACCTTAAAATGTGCTGATATGATTTATTTCTTCCTTTTGCATGTCTCTAACATCTTTTTCTGCTCTTTCTGGTCTAACTCTGTATTTGTAGGTTTCAACATTGATCAGGAATGTTGAAACCCCTCTCTTCTTTAGTCTATCTCCCCCTTCTCTCCATCTCTCTCTTTCTCCCACTTACTTAGTTCTCACAAAATGTGTACATAGTCAGTTCAACACCAACTCCTGTTGCACCACCAGGTTTCCTCTTCCTGGCTGTAGTTTCCATTCCCCTGGCTGGTTCCTCCAGGTGATCCAGAGAAGAAGATTGACAGTTACAGACTGCCCATAGCTATGGCCCTGATATACAAACAAAAGCTGAGTAGCAGTATCTATCTTCTACAACTTCCTTTTAAGCCTCCTGATGTGTGTTTGAATAGTCCCAGAACAATTCCTCCAAGCCCTCCTTTACTCTTCCATTAAACTTCTTACTCTCCCTTAACTTTTTTAAATAAGTAAAATATACAGTATGGGTCCAGTCCATGTAGTCCGAGAGAGAGTAGTTAGTTAGCTGGTTATAAAATGGCAGCAGAGTGGATGGGTGCATCCCAATTAGCACCCTATTCCCTATATAGTGCACTACTTTTGACCAGGGACCGTAGGGAATAGGATGCCATTTGTAACGCACACAATGCCTCATTAGTATCTGCTAAAAGAGCATGACAGATAGCTTGGGCTTTGGGAAACTTTCAGCCTGTGTTCCAAATGGCAGCCTATTTCCTATAGGGCTCTGGTCAAAAATAGTGCATTATACGCTGAGTGTACAAAACATTAAGAACACCTTCCTAATATTGAGTTGCACCCGCTCCTTTTGCCCTCAGAACAGCCTCAATTTGTCGGGGCATGGACTCTACAAGGTGTCGAAAGCCTTCCACAGAGATGCTGGCCCATGTTGACTCCAATGCTTTCCACAGTTGTGTCAAGTTGGCTGGATGTCCTTTGGGTGGACCATTCTGGATGCACACAGGAATCTGTTGAGCCTGAAAAACCCAGCAGCGTTGCAGTTCTTGACACAAACCGGTGCGCCTGGCACCTACTACCATACCCCGTTCAAAGGCACTTAAATCTATTAACTTGCCCATTCACCCTCTGAGTGGCACACATACACAATCCATGTCTCAATTGTCTCAAGGATTAAACATTATTCTTTAACCTGTCTCCTCCCCTTCATCTACACTAATTGAAGTGGATTTAATGAGTGACATCAATTAGGGATCATAGCTTTCATCTGGATTGACCTGGTCAGTCTATGTCATGGAAAGATGTTTTGTACACTCAGTGTATAGGGAATAGGATACCCTTTGGTATGCAACCTCAGAGAGAGGAGGAAAAACAACATGGTGTAACAAACACAGCAGAACAATAAGGAATCGGAAAATGTAACTTCAATAACCTAGATTAGAAAACTGGACTGTGAACGTAACAATGTTTGACAGCTAGGGCCTTGGTTCTGGGAAGGCAGGATAAATAGAGTATACTTGGCATCACCTATCGATCTATCCCACTGGAAACTAACAGCAGCAGGCTCTATAGGCCCTATTAGGGGTTCATGAAGGCTTTATTAATTTACTATTTCCTTTAAAGTGGCACCAATCTATCCATCTACCTATCTAGTAGATCACAATGAATACAGTGGCTGGTGGTGGCTTCCATAACTGAAAAGTGAACAGTCTATTAATGGCAGAGAAAAGCCCCCTCAGAGAGTAATGGCAAAATGTTGGAGAGTAACCTCCGCTGTCTATTTTTAAAAGCTTTGGTATATGTGCTTTACTCAGCGTTCCACTAACAGACAGACAGACTGACAGACAGACGGAAAGACAGACAGAAATTCAAGAACCCTGAAAGCTGACTTAGAGCAACTGATACAGTAGTTTGCAATGTTGTCTTTTGTCTTTGCGTGCTGAAGTTTGAAGCTGATCTATGGTTCTTTTGGCTCGATTGCCTGCCGCACGGACCCAAGGGTTTGGCAGCATGGAGGGGGAGGGAAACAGGAAGAGGGAGAGGGGTGGAGGAGGAGGAGGAGGAGGGGGGGAGACTAATGTGAAAACCTGCCCCTACTGACACACTGTGCCCCAACCAGCCTCAGGGACCATTATGGCAGGGAAATGTGTACATCAGAGACCAATGACAGAGCAAGGAATCCAAACATCCAACCTGGTCACAGTCCGGTCTCGGAGCTTAAAGAGACAGCAGAAGAAGTCAGAGAGACATCTTAGCTACAGATTTACTATCATATCAACATTTATCATATAGATTCTTCAGCTTTTGATTTTGTGTGTGTGAGAGAGAGAGAGAGGTTTGAAGCAATGGCTGATAGAATGTGCTTGTCTGTCATGTACCGTCTTCCTAAATCAAACTTAATGTCACATCACCTGACACCTTAATTGACTGTCACTACCAAGAGGTTGGCCCAAAACAAAAACAGACAACACACGGCCACAGTAGCGATGCATTTATTCGAACAAAGATTTAACCACAGCTTCAAAGATAGACAAAAGCACCTCCTCCAAGCCCATTTAAGGCATGATTTAAGGCTTTGTTCTTTGATTCCAGACCAGAAAAGTAGCAGTTGAAGAGAAACCCCAAACCAAACCGTACACAGTCTCTCCTTTACTCCATACTCACTGTTCTTCCACTGGAGTGGTTGAACAGAGAGTCGGAACAGCAGGGAAAGATGATTACCGGTTTGGACGCAGATATGACCACATGAATGGAATGAGAGTTTCCAGCCACTGCACAGATTTTCAATTGTGTGCCTTCATGTGCTGCTGTGCTATAGTTTAGGATTCATTGGTTTGACGTTTAAACCTTCTGAACCATGGGGAATGAGTCATCGCTATTTTGTTATGGAAGTGGAAGATCAAGATAAGAAAAAGTGAGCTATAACAGCTGAGAATATTGTTGAGTGTATATTTTCTTGTTGAGTGTGTCTTGTCTGTTTGGAACAAGATTTGGACAAGTGTGTGATCAAATCCTGTTCTGCCTTCCTTATCGAGGCCCTTTTTATTTGACGTCCATGACACTACCTAGGATGGACGCTCGTCTCCCATCACCACAGAGATGGTAAGCTCAGTTGCGGTCCTTAGATGGCAACAGTGTTTGACAGATAGATATCACTGAGCTTGGAGCTCATCATCGTGACCACACTTAGCCTCATTAAGAGAAAGTCCTGTAAAAAAAATTGCTAATTGTTTCCAGGAAGACTCTGTTGTTTATATTCCCCATGGATGGAGGTGGGGATCCCTCCCTCCCTCCCTCTACTCATCCCAGACTCCAGAGCTGTCCCCCTTTCTTCTCTTCCTTAAACCTCCACTTCCCCAAGTCTCCCTGTCTCCCCCTCCTCCTCTGCCCCCTCCTCCCCAAACTACACTCAGAGACAGAATCTCAAAGAAAATGAGTCTCAAGAGTTTTTATTATTTCCAAGCTGTTTGAGATATGGCCTTGAAAATAATTCCACTCGCTGTAATGGTATGGTTATTCCATTAAGTTGTTGTAAAATCTCTCTCTCTCTCTTTCACTCTCTTTCTCTCGCTCCTTATTTCGCTGAATGCTACCTGGCTTGAGATTTGCTTTGGCCAAGCCACACCCACAGCCCACCTGATTGGCTTAAAGAAATTGTTCACAGTGGAAAATTGGAACAGGATCATTGGGAATTGTATTTCTCTACCCCAAGGTAAAATGGAAGGGAACTATAGCCAACCCGGTATAGGTGTGTAGAAGTGAGAAAGAAGGGGAGGGTAAGAAAAGAGAGAGAAGGGTAGTAGAGAGAAAAAAAATAGCTATTTGAGAGAGGCGGAGGTGGAAAGAAGGAGAAAAGTGAGAAAGGGGCAGAGAAGAGAGGGGATAAGAAGAGAGTGAGGCAGAGAAGACGTTGAGAAACAGATAAAAGAGGTGGGAGGGAGAGAGCTGAGAAAAGAGTATAAAAGTGAATGAACGATAAAGTGAGAATGGGAGAGAGACAGTGAGAGAGAATGGGAGAGAGGAGAAAGCAGAGACAGAAATAAAAGGTTGATTGAGAGACAGAATTGGAGCGAGAGGGAGTGAGAAAGAGAGAAAAGGAGAGAGGCAGAGAAACGAGTGATGCAGACGGGTAGAATGGAATTCTTTCGAAAGTGGATGCCAAGACAAATGTACAGCTGTCAGGTACTTTTATTCACTTTACAAACATGTCGAAGCTGCGATCCAGAGCTGCGATCCAGACAGGCCAGGGACTTGTTTTAACACTGCTGCTCAGAGGGCTCAGAGGCTAATGACAACACACAGCAGAGAGAGACGATAGGAGAGGAAGAAGAGAGAGAATGAGAGAACTGATAAAACTTGTAAGAGAGAGAGTAGTAGGGCGACATGGTAACAGAGAGACAATGGTAGAGAGGGAGGGAAGGAGAGAGACAGAGACAAGAAAAGGAGAATCAGGAGAAACTACTCAACCAACAGTAAAAAAGGAGAAGGAACTGGATGCACAAGAGGAAAAAATAAAATAATTAATAGCCCTTTTTCAGTTCACCGTGATTCCCCCACCCTCCCTCTGGACCGCTGGGCCTGTGAACATTATGTCAGCAGCAGCAGAGAGAATGAGAGAGAGAGAGAGAGCACATATGTTTCTGCCATTACATGATTGGCTCTGGAGGCACTATAGGAAAACCTTATCTGTGCCTGCGTGGGAGGGAAGGAGGGAGGAGAAAGAGGGAGTAAGAGAGGTGGAGTAATAGATGGATGGGGCGGTCTCCTCCAACAATGAGTTTGTTCCTCCTCTCTCTGCTGTAGGAATGCCTCCTCCTTCCTCAAGCACACCCCTCTCTCACATACACTCCCTCTCACACAAACTGTACAATGAGGAGAACAGGCCAGGAGAATGGTACAAATCTGTATTATTTCTATCAGAGTATTATTTCCTGTTTCTATGATTGAACAACGTGAGAATAGCACTAGTACACCTACTGACACACATTCCCTCTCAAGTTTCATGAACACTGAAACATGTGAGTGATGTCACCATGGTGAGTTTCCATAGAGCTGCCTGTTGTGTCCACCTGGAGTTGTGCTTGAACATGAAGGGAATGTGAGGCCCCTTTGGTGGCTTGGCCTTTTATGGCCCCAATTCATGATGGAATGGGGCCAGTAGAGCACATGCCATTAAACTCTATGATGGATCTTATAATTTAGCTGTATATTTGAAACTACACATTGTCTAGACTGGTCCAGGCCTGGTCTGAGGCTAGGACTTACAAGACAATGGGTCACAATGCTAGCTCTGGCTTTCCAGTTCAGGCTCTTTATCCCTAGCCTGGTTAAACTGAAATGAAATGAAAATGAGTGCAGCATGCAGTCTGGTTTTACCATACTACCTTATCTCTGCCACATGCTATAAAACACTGTTGCAAGAAAGACCCTGTTGACTTAATAGCTACTGTCATCTCATTTACATTACATTTATATTTACGTCATTTAGCAGACGCTCTTATCCAGAGCGACTTACAAATTGGTGCATTCACCTTATAGCCAGTGGGATAAGCACTTTACAATGTGTTTTTTTTTATTTTTTATGTTTTTTTTTTTGTAGAATATTTTTTTTTTTTTTTTTGGGGGGGGGGTAGAATGATTACTTTATCCTATCCCAGGTATTCCTTAGAGAGGTGGGGTTTCAAATGTCTCCAGAAGGTGGTGAGTGATTCCGCTGTCCTGGCGTCGTGAGGGAGCTTGTTCCACCATTGGGGTGCCAGAGCAGCGAACAGTTTTGACTGGGCTGAGCGGGAACTATGCTTCCGCAGAGGAAGGGGAGCCAGCAGGCCAGAGGTGGATGAACGCAATGCCCTCGTTTGGGTGTAGGGACCAGAGCATATGAGCGGAGTGGAGCGGAGCGGAGCGTGGAGCGTGAGCGGACGGATTTTGAACAGAGCGCAGAGCGGCATTTTTTAAAAGGACGAGCGTCGCCCTATGTCCCACTCCAATTTCGCTCGCTCACACCACGAGTCTGAAGCATGCTCAAGCCTGACCCAGAATCCATCTGTTTAATTTAATTTGTGTCAGTCCATGAATTTGTATTTTATAGAGCGAGAGGAGCAGCAGCAGCAACAAGAGAAAAGGGTTGAGGAATTCAAAAGTTTATTCACTGCACCGAAAGGCCCAACCATAACAAGGGAGAGAAAAAGAGAGCTGGATGTAGCATTTTTTGAAATGATTTTCATGGACTATGAACCGCTGAGTAAAGGAGAACGCGAAGGGATGCAACACTGGCCAGCGCAGCTCAACCGGGCTACACTCCCCCCCAAGAAACTATGATAAATCAGTACTTTACTTTGTCAAATTTACATCTGAGATGCCCCATTCACATGCTTCAGCTGGCGATCAAAAACGCCGTTAACAAGCACGACAACATTAATAGGCTGTTAGTGAAAGTCGGTCACCTGGTGAAAAGTGTACGCTAAGAGCACAGAGGAAACCGACCAATTAGGTGTCCGCCCCACAAATGCCTGCGCCATTCGATGGAGCAGCCAGCTGCGGATGATTCAGTCGTTCATCCGGTTGTTCCCAAAAGACCCGTTATGGTAAAACAAACTCAAGTCTAATGTTGCTAACATCACCCCTGAATCAAGTATCTCGGCAGCTGACGCACCTTGTCAGTGTGCTGACACCACTAGCAGACCTCACAGACAAAATGCAGAAGGAGCTGGGGAACCTGGGGGATGATCCTCCCTGCTGTCACAGAAATCAAATCCCTGCTCACCGATTACACTCACGCTGCACTTCCAATGGGCATCGCTGCTTTTGCAGAAACATTGGCAAACAACGTGTCAATTCGCTATGGAATATACTATACTGATTAACATCTCATTTTAGCGTCAGTGTTAGATCCCGCTTTCAAGACAGAATGGATAATCCGAGATGAGTCTGTATGCAACAAATTCGGGGAGATAAAGTAAGGCTGTGGTTTAAGCTAAAAGTGAAATACATGCAGATTTTTGTTCCTTTTTTGGAGTGAGCGGGGGCGATTTGAGTGGAGCGCGATGCAAACTGCGTTGAGCGCTGAGCGATAATGAGCCGGACTGGCCTGATGTGGCTTTTGAGCGGGGAGCGGAGGGTGAACAGCTCCGTGAGCGAGGAGCTGAGATTCTCGACCGCTCCACTCCGCTCATATGCTCTGGGTAGGGACTGATCAGAGCCTGAAGGTACGGAGGTGCCGTTCCCCTCACAGCTCCATAGGCAAGCACCATGGTCTTGTAACAGATGCGAGCTTCAACTGGAAGCCAGTGGAGTGTGCGGGAGGAGGGGGGTGACGTGAGAGAACTTGGGAAGGTTGAACACCAGATGGGCTGCGGCATTCTGGATGAGTTGTAGGGGTTTAATGGCACAGGCAGGGAGCCCAGCCAACAGCGAGTTGCAGTAATCCAGACGGGGAGATGACAAGTGCCTGGATTAGGACCTGTGCCGCTTCCTGTGTAAGGCAGGGTCGTACTCTCCGAATGTTGTAGAGCATGAACCTACAGGATCGGGTCACCGCCTTGATGTTAGCGAGAGAACCACAGGGTGTTGTCCAGGGTCACGCCAAGGCTCTTCGCACTCTGGGAGGAGGACACAACGGAGTTGTCAACCGTGATGGCGAGATCATGGAACAGGCAGTCCTCCAATGCATAGTGATGCCATGTAGTGCAGCTACAGTAACAATGACGTCTACCATGCTTCCACTTGTCGTTGAGATGTTCTCAGGCCCTCGTACTGTGTCGGTGTTAAATTCACGCGTCGTTAACTGTGCTGCTTCAGGGTTCGAGGACAGGGACGTGATGTCACCAGCCCCACCCGCCTGCTGCGTGTGACACGCTGTCTGGCTGCTGTTGCCATGGTCGCTGCGTGTTAGAACTTACAGAGAGGAGCTCAGGGTCTCATGGAGGTGACACCTATAATGTCATCAGATGAGGTCATCAGGCTTCCAGATTTATGGTTTTCCTAAGGATATTGATTGACAGCAGAACAGATCCAATAGGGAAGCCTAGAGTCATTGTTATGGTTTTAGTGAACATATTATTATTACTTAAATTCCCCAAAGGAGAATTCGAGCAAACGTTGGCTGTGTCAGTGTCTTCACAGTTACTGTAACCTGCTGTCCAAGACGATTAGTTCAGAAGAGCTTCTGCTTTAGCTGATAATCTCCAGTCTATCCTCCCAGGTGGGATTGAGGGTGGCTGGAAATAAGGTATCTGAATATAGAGGGACACAAAGTGTGTGAGAGAGAGAGAGAGAGAGAGAGAGAGAGAGA
>NW_025534983.1:0-62500 GCF_020615455.1 Coregonus clupeaformis
CCTCTCTCTCCACTCCTCTCCCTCTCTCTCCCTCCTCCACTCCTCTCCCTCCTCTCCTCCTCTCCCTCTCTCTCCCTCCTCTACCTCCTCTCCCTCTCTCTCACTCCTCTCCCTCTCTCCCCACTCCTCTTCCTCTCCCTCTCTCTCCACTCCTCTCTCCCCTACTCTCCCCTCTCTCTCTCACTCCTCTCCTCCCTCTCCCTCTCTCTCACACTCCCTCTCCCTCTCCTCCTCTCCTCCTCTCCTCTCTCTCCCACTCCTCTCTACTCCCTCCTCTCCTCTCTCCTCCCCTCCTCTCCTCCTCTCCTCTCTCTCCTCCACTCCTCTCTCCTCCTCTCCTCCTCTCCCTCTCTCTCCACCCCTCCTCTCTCTCCCTCTCTCTCTCTCTCTCCCTCCTCTCCTCTCTCTCCCACTCCTCTCCCTCTCTCTCCCCACCTCTCCTCTCTCTCCCACTCCTTCCCTCTCTCTCACTCCTCTCTCCCCCACTCCTCTCCTCCTCTCCTCTCTCCCACTCTCTCCTCTCTCCTCCTCTCCCTCTCCTCACTCCTCTCCTCCTCTCCCTGTCTCTCCATGAGGGGCCGATATAGAGGAGAGCACTGCAGGTCCAGGACAGAGCTCATCAGTCATCTCCAGGATGGTCGATCTATCTGCCAGACGGCACGTCTGCCACTGATGTGAGAGGTATTGATTTGGAAGATCAGATTTACCCTCCCATCCTCCAGGCTCAGGATGAGACACAGACTGCGTCCCCAAACTCCCCGAATCCCTCCTTTCTGCTCCTGGATCTCCTTTCTCTCCTCCAATCAGCATCATGGGGGTTTGTAGGATAGTAGTGCACTATGGAATAGGATGCCTTTTGGGGGACGCAGCCTGAGCAACACGGCGATGAACAACCTTCTGTGGTGATTCTCTACTCCTCCAATCAGCATCAGGGGGAGAGTTGTAGAGGTTCTGTTGTGAAGTGACACAGCAAGGGATGGCAGGGTCTCTCCACACCTTTCTCTCCATCATCATCATCTTCATCATTTCTCTGTCACACACACACCACATGCTCATTACCCGTGAGTTAAAGCTTTGTGTTTCACTTCGAGCTCTCTCTCTCCTCTCCCCACTCCTGACTCTCTCTCCCTCCCTTCTCCCCACTCCTGAATCTCTCTCTCTCCTCCTCCCCACTCCTGACTCTCTCTCTCCTCTCCCCACTCCTGACTCCTCTCCTCTCCCCCACTCCTGACTCTCTCTCTCCTCTCCCCACTCCTGACTCTCTCTCTCTTCTCCCCACTCCTGACTCTCTCTCTCTTCTCTCTCCCCACTCCTGACTCTCTCTCTTCCCTCTCCCCACTCCTGACTCTCTCTCTCTCTCCCCACTCCTGACTCTCTCTCTCTTCTCCCCCACTCCTGACTCTCTCTCTCCTCTCCCCACTCTGACTCTCTCCCTCTCCCCACTCCTGACTCTCTCTCTCTCTCCCCCACTCCTGACTCTCTCTCTCCCTCTCCACTCCTGACTCTCTCTCCTCTCCCCACTCCTGACTCTTTCTCTCTCCTCTCCCCACTCCTGACCCTCTCTCTCCTCTCCCCACTCCCCACTCTCTCTCTCCTCTCCCCACTCCTGACTCTCTCTCTCCTCTCCCCACTCTGACTCTCTCTCTCCTCTCCCCCCACTCCCCTGACTCTCTCTCCTCTCCCCACTCCTGACTCTCTCTCTCTCCCTCTCCCCACTCCTGACTCTCTCTCCTCTCCCCACTCCTGACTCTCTCTCTCTCCCTCTCTCCCCACTCCTGACTCTCTCTCTCTCTCCTCTCCCCCCACTCCCGACTCTCTCTCTCTCTCTCTCCCCACTCCCGACTCTCTCTCTCTCCTCTCTCCACTCTGACTCTCTCTCTCTCCTCTCCCCACTCCTGACTCTCTCTCTCCCCTCTCCCACCCTGGACTCCCTCTCTCTCCTCTCCCCACTCCTGACTCTCTCTCTCTCCTCTCCCCACTCCTGACTCTCTCTCTCTCCTCTCCCCACTCCTGATCTCTCTCTCTCCTCTCCCCACTCCTGACTCTCTCTCTCTCTCCTCTCCCCACTCCTGACTCTCTCTCTCTCTCCTCCCCCACTCCTGACTCTCTCTCTCCTCCTCTCCCCACTCCTGACTCTCTCTCTCTCTCCTCTCCCCACTCCTGACTCTCTCTCTCTCCTCTCCCCACTCTGACTCTCTCTCTCTCTCCTCTCCCCCACTCTCCTGACTCTCTCTCTCTCCTCTCCCCCACTCCTGACTCTCTCTCTCCTCTCCCCACTCCTGACTCTCTCTCTCTTCTCCCCACTCCTGACTCTCTCTCTCTCTCCTCTCCCCACTCTGACTCTCTCTCTCTCTCCTCTCCCCATCCTGACTCTCTCTCTCCCTCCCCACTCCTGACTCTCTCTCTCTCCTCTCCCCACTCCTGACTCTCTCTCTCTCTCTCCTCTCCCCACTCCTGACTCTCTCTCTCTCTCCTCTCCCCACTCCTGACTCTCTCTCTCTCTCCTCCCTCCCACTCCAGACTCTCTCTCTCTCTCTCTCTCCTCTCCCCACTCCTGACTCTCTCTCTCTCTCCTCTCCCCACTCTGACTCTCTCTCCTCTCCCCACTCCTGACTCTCTCTCTCTCTCTCCCCCACTCCTGACTCTCTCTCTCTCTCCTCTCCACTCCTGACTCTCTCCTCTCCCCACTCCTGACTCTCTCTCTCCTCTCCCCACTCCTGACTCTCTCTCTCTCCTCTCCCCACTCCCTGACTCTCTCTCTCTCTCTCCCCCACTCCTGACTCTCTCTCTCCTCTCCCCACTCTGACTCTCTCTCTCCTCTCTCCCCACTCCTGACTCTCTCTCTCCTCTTCCACCCCACTCCTGACTCTCTCTCTCTCTCCCCACTCCTGACTCTCTCTCTCTCCTCTCCCCACTCCTGACTCTCTCCCTCCTCTCCCCACTCCTGACTCTCTCTCTCTCCTCTCCCCACCCTGACTCTCTCTCTCTCTCTCTCCCTCCCGACTCTCTCTCTCTCTCCTCTCCCCACTCCCGACTCTCTCTCTCTCCTCTCCCACTCCTGACTCTCTCTCTCTCCTCTCCCCACTCCTGACTCTCTCTCTCTCTCCTCCTCCCACTCCTGACTCTCTCTCTCTCCCTCCCCCACTCCTGACTCTCTCTCTCTCCTCTCCCCACTCCTGACTCTCTCTCCTCTCCCCACTCCTGACTCTCTCTCTCTCCTCTCTCCCCACTCCCGAGCTCTCTCTCTCTCTCTCTCCCCACTCCTGACTCTCTCTCTCTCCTCTCCCCACTCCTGACTCTCTCTCTCTCTCCTCTCCCCACCCCTGACTCTCTCTCTCTCTCCCCACTCCTGACTCTCTCTCTCCTCCCCACTCCTGACTCTCTCTCTCCTCCTCCCCACTCCTGACTCTCCTCCTCCTCTCCTCCTCCCCACTCCTGGCTCTCTCTCTCCTCTCCCTCTCCCCACTCCTGACTCTCTCCTCTCCTCTCTCCCTCTCCCCACTCCTGACTCCTCTCTCCTCTCTCTCCTCCTCCCCACTCCCCTGACTCTCACTCTCTCTCCTCTCCCCTCCCTAACTCTCCTCTCCTCCTCTCCTCCCACTCCTGACTCTCTCTCTCTCTCTCTCCTCTCCCCACTCCTGACTCTCTCTCTCTCTCCTCTCCCCACTCCTGACTCTCTCTCCTCTCCCCACCCGACTCTCTCTCTCTCCCTCTCCCCACTCCCGACTCTCTCTCTCTCCTCTCCCCACTCCTGACTCTCTCTCTCTCTCTCCCCACTCCTGACTCTCTCTCTCTCTCCCCACTCTGACTCTCTCTCTCTCTCTCTCCTCTCTCCTCTCCCACTCCTGACCTCTCTCTCTCTCTCTCCTCTCTCTCTCCCCACTCCTGACTCTCTCTCTCTCTCTCTCTCCTCTCCCCACCCCGACTCCTCTCTCTCCTCTCCCCCCACTCCCGATCTCTCTCTCTCCTCTCCCCACTCTTGACTCTCTCTCTCTCTCCTCTCCCCACTCCTGACTCTCTCTCCTCTCCAACCATGCTTGCAGCGTATCTCCCCTTGTTTCAGTAACAAGGTCATCCACTCCTTGCCGACTGTGGAGTCAGGCCAGGCCAGAGGTTGGTTCCTCTCTCCTCTCCTCTCCTCAACACTAACATCAGTCTATCTATTTTCCTCTACAACACTAACATCAGTCTATCTATCCTGTCTCCTCTACAACACTAACATCAGTCTATCTATCCTGTCTCCTCTACAACACTAACATCAGTCTATCTATCCTGTCTCCTCTACAACACTAACATCAGTCTATCTATCCTGTCTCCTCTACAACACTAACATCAGTCTATCTATCCTGTCTCCTCTACAACACTAACATCAGTCTATCTATCCTGTCTCCTCTACAACACTAACATCAGTCTATCTATCCTGTCTCCTCTACAACACTAACATCAGTCTATCTATCCTGTCTCCTCTACAACACTAACATCAGTCTATCTATCCTGTCTCCTCTACAACACTAACATCAGTCTATCTATCCTGTCTCCTCTCCTCAACACTAACATCAGTCTATCTACCTGTCTCCTCTCCTCAACACTAATATCAGTCTATCTATCCTGTCTCCTCTCCTCAACACTAACATCAGTCTATCTATCCTGTCTCCTCTACAACACTAACATCAGTCTATCTATCCTGTCTCCTCTCCTCAACACTAACATCAGTCTATCTATCCTGTCTCTCTCCTCGAACACTAATATCAGTCTATCTATCCTGTCTCCTCTCCTCAACACTAACATCAGTCTATCTATCCTGTCTCCTCTACAACACTAACATCAGTCTATCTATCCTGTCTCCTCTCTCCCTCAACACTAACATCAGTCTATCTATCCTGTCTCCTCTCCTCAACACTCAATATCAGTCTATCTATCCTGTCTCCTCTCCAACACTAACATCAGTCTATCTACTCCTGTCTCCTCTCCTCAACACTAACACCAGTCTATCTATCCTGTCTCCTCTCCTCAACACTAACATCAGTCTATCTATCCTGTTCCTCTACAACACTAACATCAGTCTATCTATCCTGTCTCCTCTCCTCAACACTAACACCAGTCTATCTATCCTGTCTCCTCTCCTCAACACTAACATCAGTCTATCTATCCTGTCTCCTCTACAACACTAACATCAGTCTATCTATCCTGTCTCCTCTCCAACACTAACATCAGTCTATCTATCCTGTCTCCTCTACAACACTAACATCAGTCTATCTATCCTGTCTCCTCTCCTCAACACTAACACCAGTCTATCTATCCTGTCTCCTCCTCAACACTAACATCAGTCTATCTATCCTGTCTCCTCTCCCTCTCCTCAACACTAACACCAGTCTATCTATCCTGTCTCTCCTCTCTCAACACTAACACCAGTCTATCTATCCTGTCTCCTCTCCAACACTAACATCAGTCTATCTATCCTGTCTCCTCTCCCTCCTCAACACTAACATCAGTCTATCTATCCTGTCTCCTCTCTCAACAACAGTTGTCTTATCTATGAGATCAGCATCATAAGGGAGGAGGTGGATCAGATTTTTAACTGTTGTGTGTGTGTGTGTGTGTGTGTGACTGTGTGTTTTGACATACGGGACAAGTTGCGCAACCCTCTCATGAGCAGCCAGGTCACGCCAGATCCACTTCAGTATTCAATGTTTGTCCAGGTCCCCAGGATGTCGGGAGATGCCTTCAATACTGGTCACTAAGGGGCAACGTGAGGGGAGATGCCTTAAATACTGGTCACTATGGGCAACGTGGAGGGAGATGCCTTCAATACTGGTCACTAGGGGCAACGTGAGGGAGATGCCTTCAATACTGGTCACTAGGGGCAACGTGAGGGCCGATGCCTTCAATACTGGTCACTAGGGGCAACGCGAGGGAGATGCCTTCAATACTGGTCACTAGGGGCAACGTGAGGGAGATGCCTTCAATACTGGTCACTAGGGGCAACGTGAGGGAGATGCCATCAATACTGGTCACTAGGGGCAACGGAGGGCGATGCCTTCAATACTGGTCACTAGGGCAACGTGAGGGCGATGCCTTCAATACTGGTCACTAGGGGCAACGTGAGGGAGATGCCTTCAATACTGGTCACTAGGGGGCAACGTGAGGGGGAGATGCCTTGCATACTGGTCACTAGGGGCAACGTGAGGGAGATGCCATCAATACTGGTCACTAGGGCAACGTGAGGGAGATGCCTTCAATACTGGTCACTAGGGGCAACGTGAGGGAGATGCCTTCAATACTGGTCACTAGGGGCAACGTGAGGGAGATGCCTTCGAATACTGGTCACTAGGGGCAACGTGAGGGGAGATGCCTTCAATACTGGTCACTAGGGGCAACGTGAGGGAGATGCCTTCAATACTGGTCACTAGGGGCAACGTGAGGGAGATGCCATCAATACTGGTCACTAGGGGCAACGTGAGGGTGATGCCTTCAATACTGGTCACTAGGGGCAACGTGGAGGGAATGCCTTCAATACTGGTCACTAGGGGCAACGTGAGGGAGATGCCATCAATACTGGTCACTAGGGGCAACGTGAGGGAGATGCCTTCAATACTGGTCACTAGGGGCAACGTGAGGGAGACGTGCCTTCAATACTGGTCACTAGGGGCAACGTGAGGAGATGCCTTCAATACTGGTCACTAGGGGGCAACGTGAGGGAGATGCCTTCAATACTGGTCACTAGGGGGCAACGTGAGGGGAGATGCCTTCAATACTGGTCACTAGGGGCAACGTGAGGGAGATGCCTTCAATACTGGTCACTAGGGGCAACGTGAGGGAGATGCCTTCAATACTGGTCACTAAGGGCAACGTGAGGGAGATGCCTTCAATACTGGTCACTAGGGGCAACGTGAGGGTGATGCCTTCAATACTGGTCACTAGGGGCAACGTGAGGGAGATGCCTTCAATACTGGTCACTAGGGCAACGTGGAGGGAGATGCCTTCAATACTGGTCACTAGGGGCAACGTGAGGGAGATGCCTTCAATACTGGTCACTAGGGGGAAACGTGAGGGAGATGCCTTCAATACTGGTCACTAGGGGCAACGTGAGGGTGATGCCTTAAATACTGGTCACTAGGGGCAACGTGAGGGGAGATGCCATCAATACTGGTCACTAGGGGCAACGTGAGGGCGATGCCTTCAATACTGGTCACTAGGGGCAACGTGAGGGGGAGATGCCTTCAATACTGGTCACTAGGGGCAACGTGAGGGGAGATGCCTTCAATACTGGTCACTAGGGGGCAACGTGAGGGAGATGCCATCAATACTGGTCACTAGGGGCAACGTGAGGGAGATGCCTTCAATACTGGTCACTAGGGGCAACGTGAGGGGCGATGCCTTCAATACTGGTCACTAGGGGCAACGTGAGGGCGTGCCTTCAATACTGGTCACTAGGGGCAACGTGAGGGAGATGCCTTCAATACTGGTCACTAGGGGGCAACGTGAGGGAGATGCCTTCAATACTGGTCACTAGGGGCAACGTGAGGGAGATGCCTTCAATACTGGTCACTAGGGGCAACGTGAGGGAGATGCCTTCAATACTGGTCACTAGGGGCAACGTGAGGGGAGATGCCTTCAATACTGGTCACTAGGGGCAACGTGAGGGTGATGCCTTCAATACTGGTCACTAGGGGCAACGTGAGGGAGATGCCATCAATACTGGTCACTAGGGGCAACGTGAGGGAGATGCCTTCAATACTGGTCACTAGGGGCAACGTGAGGGAGATGCCTTCAATACTGGTCACTAGGGGCAACGTGAGGGAGATGCCTTCAATACTGGTCACTAGGGGGCAACGTGAGGGAGATGCCTTCAATACTGGTCACTAGGGGGCAACGTGAGGAGATGCCTTCAATACTGGTCACTAGGGGCAACGTGAGGGAGATGTCAATACTGGTCACTAGGGGCAACGTGAGGGGAGATGCCTTCAATACTGGTCACTAGGGGCAACGTGAGGGAGATGCCTTCAATACTGGTCACTAGGGGCAACGTGAGGGGGAGAGATGCCTTCAATACTGGTCACTAGGGGCAACGTGAGGGTGATGCCTTCAATACTGGTCACTAGGGGCAACGTGAGGGAGATGCCTTCAATACTGGTCACTAGGGGCAACGTGAGGGGAGATGCCTTCAATACTGGTCACTAGGGGCAACGTGAGGGAGATGCCTTCAATACTGGTCACTAGGGGCAACGTGAGGGAGATGCCTTCAATACTGGTCACTAGGGCAACATGAGGGAGATGCCTTCAATACTGGTCACTGGGGGCAACGTGAGGGTGATGCCTTCAATACTGGTCACTGGGGCAACGTGAGGGTGATGCCTTCAATACTTAGTCACTAGGGGCAACTTGAGGGAGATGCCTTCAATACTAGAGCTCGATGGGACAAGGAAATCCCGGCCGCCAAACCTCCCCTAACCCGGACGGCGCTGGGCCAGTTGGTGCGCCGCCTCATGGGTTCTCCCGGTCACGGCCGGCTGCGACACAGCTTGGGATCCAACCCGGGTCTGTAGTGACGCCTCAAGCACTGCGATGCAGCGCCTTAGTCCGCTGCACCACTCGGGAGGCCAGACCTTGAGATCTTGTTGCTCATGAGAGCAGTCAGGCGGTGGGTGAGCCGTGGTCAGGTGACTATCCTCAGTAGCCGGTGTCTCTGTCAGGGGGGGAAAAGTTGTTGATGAGTAAGAGATTTCCGGGAAGCAGCGTCCGCTTGGCTGGAGGTTTCATATACTGCTGAAGTGTCTGTTTCCTCAGCCTCTGTGGTAGACGTGATATGCTGGCTGCATTCTGGACTCTGGTGGGAAATGTTTTAGCAGCGTTGGGAGATCGTGTGTGTGTGTTGGTCAGGAGATGTGGTGGTATTTCAGTTCCCTATCATTCTGTCTGTAGAAACTAGACAACCTCTGAGAGGAACAAAGGCTTCCGTTTAGAGCATTTTATCTTTTAAGGGTTCAGGAGATTTTCTTTTTGAATAATGTACACGCATAAATACAAGTTATTTAAACCAAATGCGATCATGACTTTTGATGTGATGTCATTTGTCAGGGATAATGAGTTTCTACAATGAATTTTCAGAGCGTAACCAAATGGAACCCAAACAAAGTCAGATAGCGCTTCAGTAGATTTGAGTTACACTGAATTGAATCTCACTGTAATGAAATGGTACGGAGGAATGTTTTGTCTCCTGAGTGAGCAGTTCAACTGAATGGCCATTTTGTGTCAGAAGCTGCTTCCCTCCATTAGAGAAGAACCCTGGCTGTCTCCGAAATGGTACCCTATTGCCTATATAGTGTACAACTGAAACTATATGGGATCAACTACTGACCCTCTGGCTGTGGTATAAAGTAATGCACAATATACAGGCTCTTCAGAAAGGATTCACACTCCTTGACTTCTTCCACATTTTGTTGTGGGATTCAATTGTCATTTGTTGTCAACGATCTACACAAAATACTCTTGTCAAAGTGCTTTACAAATTCTACCACTCTGTAAAGCACTTATATCTAGACCCCCTGAGTCAATACATGTTAGAATCACCTATAGCAGCGATTTTACAGCTGTGTCTTTCTGGGTAAGTCTCTAAGAGCTTTCTGGGTAAGTCTCCAAGAGCTTTCTGGGTAAGTCTCCAAGAGCTTTCTGGGTAAGTCTCCAAGAGCTTTCTGGGTAGGTCTCTAAGGTCTTTCTGGGTAAGTCTCTAAGGTCTTTCTGGGTAAGTCTCTAAGGTCTTTCTGGGTAAGTCTCTAAGGTCTTTCTGGGTAAGTCTCTAAGGTCTTTCTGGGTAAGTCTCTAAGGTCTTTCTGGGTAAGTCTCTAAGGTCTTTCTGGGTAAGTCTCTAAGGTCTTTCTGGGTAAGTCTCTAAGGTCTTTCTGGGTAAGTCTCTAAGGTCTTTCTGGGTAAGTCTCTAAGGTCTTTCTGGGTAAGTCTCTAAGGTCTTTCTGGGTAAGTCTCTACGGTCTTTCTGGGTAAGTCTCTACGGTCTTTCTGGGTAAGTCTCTAAGGTCTTTCTGGGTAAGTCTCTAAGAGCTTTCTGGGTAAGTCTCTAAGGTCTTTCCACAACCTGGATTGTGCAACATTTGCCTGTTTTTGTTTTATTATTTTCAAAGTTCTTCAATCTCTGTCAAGTTGGTTGTTGATCTTTGCTAGACAGCCATGTTCAAGTCTTACCATAGATTATCAAGCAGATTTAAGTCAAAACTGTAACTAGGCCATTCAGGAATATTCACTGTCTTCTTGGTGAGCAACTCCAGTGTAGATTTGGCCTTGTGTTTTAGGTTGTTGTCCTGCTGAAAAGGGTGAATTCATCTCCCAGTGTCTGGTGGAAAGCAGACTGAACCAGGTTTTCCTCTAGGATTTTTCTTTAAAAAATGGAGAGTGGTACTCCGTAATGTGTTGTATTGGATTTGCCCCAAACACTTCATATTAAGGACAAAAAGTGAATTGCTTTGACAATTTTTTTGCAGTTTTACTTTAGTGACTTGTTGCAAACAGGAAGCATGTTTTGGAATAGTTTTATTCTGGACAGTCTTCCTCCTTTTCATTGTCAATTAGGTTAGTATTGTGGAGTAACTACAATGTTGTCGTGACGTGACTTACTTTTAATGGAGATCTCCGTCTTCTAGGACGGTCCTATTTGGAGACTCTCCATCTTCTAGAGACGGTCCTATTTGGAGATCTCCATCTTCTAGGACGGTCCTATTTGGAGGTATCCATCTTCTAGGACGGTCCTATTTGGAGGTATCCATCTTCTAGGACGGTCCTATTTGAGGTATCCATCTTCTAGGGACGGTCCTATTTGGAGGTATCCATCTTCTAGGGACGGTCCTATTTGGAGATCTCCATCTTCTAGGACGGTCCTATTTGGAGATCTCCATCTTCTAGGACGGTCCTATTTGGAGGTATCCATCTTCTAGGACGGTCCTATTTGGAGGTATCCATCTTCTAGGACGGTCCTATTTGGAGGTATCCATCTTCTAGGACGGTCCTATTTGGAGGTCTCCATCTTCTAGGGACGGTCCTATTTGGAGGTCTCCATCTTCTAGGACGGTCCTATTTGGAGGTATCCATCTTCTAGGACGGTCCTATTTGGAGGTCTCCATCTTCTAGGGACGGTCCTATTTGGAGGTATCCATCTTCTAGGGACGGTCCTATTTGGAGGTCTCCATCTTCTAGGACGGTCCTATTTGGAGATCTCCATCTTCTAGGGACGGTCCTATTTGGAGATCTCCATCTTCTAGGGACGGTCCTATTTGGAGATCTCCGTCTTCTAGGACGGTCCTATTTGGAGATCTCCGTCTTCTAGGACGGTCCTATTTGGAGATCTCCGTCTTCTAGGACGGTCCTATTTGGAGATCTCCGTCTTCTAGGACGGTCCTATTTGGAGATCTCCATCTTGGTAATGACTGTCTGGCTGGCTCTTCTTCCTCTGCCAGCAGTGTGATGAAAGGTCGGGCTGTAATAGGAAAAGAAATGGCCAATAAGCAGAGGACTTGAAAAGACCAGTCTTAAATAAAGTTAGGAAGTTGTAGCAAACTGCGGGGCTGGGAAGCAAAACCCCGGCTCTCCGGTGTGAAAGGCAAACACCCTACGCATCGCACCAATAAGGCTAACCCACTTGGTAGGAGGAATTGTAACGTGGCTCATGTAGTGAGGATCGCTACACTGGTCCCTCCGAAACAGGAAGGCACGTGTCCGTGCTTCGACTAATCTCTCGTGGACAGACCACGTAAACATATAAATGGTACCGTAGCTCTGTCATGGTGCAACAGGATACGTGAGGTCAGCAGCATTAGTTCCGGTTCTTTTTTTATTTATTTTTGTCATTGGTTATTTGGACAAATCATGATTTCGCATTGACCCAGAACTTAATCGAGCATCTCATCAGACTTCAGTTCTGGGTCAACAGAGATTATGCTTCGACTAACCTAAGCTGTCGCACACATCCGGGCCATGCGTTCCAATGGCCTCATAGCCGCCATCCGACACCAATGTAGCAAATGGCTTATTGAATTTTTTTTTATTTATTTATTTTTTATTTCACCTTTATTTAACCAGTTAAGCCAGTTGAGAACAAGTTCTCATTTACAACTGCGACCTGGCCAAGATAAAGCAAAGCAGTGCGATAAAAACAACAACACAGAGTTACATATGGGGTAAACAAAGTCAAAAATACAACAGAAAATATATATACAGTGTGTGCAAATGTAGCACGTTATGGAGGTAAGGCAATAAATAGGCTATAGTGCAAAATAATTACAATTAGTATTAACACTGGAATGCTAGATGTGCAAGAGATGATGTGCAAATAGAGATACTGGGGTGCAAAAGAGCAAAATAAATAACAATATAGGGATGAGGTAGTTGGGTGGGCTAATTACAGATGGGCTGTGTACAGGTGCAGTGATCGGTAAGGTGCTCTGACAACTGATGCTTAATGTTAGTGAGGGAGATAAGAGTCTCCAGCTTCAGAGATTTTTGCAGTTCGTTCCAGTCATTGGCAGCAGAGAACTGGAAGGAATGGCGGCCAAAGGAGGTGTTGGCTTTGGGGATGACCAGTGAGATATACCTGCTGGAGCGCAGACTACGGGTGGTTTCAGTCTGTTCGACTGTCCACTTTTAGATTAGAGACTGCAAAAAATACTTTTTCTAATGATTTTAGTAAATGGTTTATAAATGTGGGAGTAATGATTTTAATAAAATGGTGAACACGCAATTTATAAATTCCTTGTAAACGTTCGAATACGGACCCTTCAAATAAAGTGTTTCCAAATGAAGGATCACTTAGCAGTCTGGTCCAACTGAGGATTACCTGTCTGGTAAAAATAGAAACGAAGTGACCTTTTCCTGGTGTTTGAACAGTGAGAAGTCGAGTGACTGGTGACCTTTTTTTATAATGTTGACGCATGACGTTACCGTTCAGTCTGTTTGTTCACTGTGTCGGAGGTGGAAGGACGGATATCAGTGGAGAATGGAGCTCTCCTTGCCTCAGACACTACTGGAAGAGCTGGTTTGTGTGGGTTTGTGTGGTGTGCGCTTGCATGTGTTTTGGCCAGTATCTCTCTCTACTGCATTGTGTTTTGGCCAGTATCTCTCTCTACTGCATGTGTTTTGGCCAGTATCTCTCTCTACTGCATTGTGTTTTGGCCAGTATCTCTCTCTACTGCATTGTGTTTTGGCCAGTATCTCTCTCTACTGCATGTGTTTTGGCCAGTATCTCTCTCTACTGCATGTGTTTTGGCCAGTATCTCTCTCTACTGCATTGTGTTTTGGCCAGTATCTCTCTCTACTGCATTGTGTTTTGGCCAGTATCTCTCTCTACTGCATTGTGTTTTGGCCAGTATCTCTCTCTACTGCATGTGTTTTGGCCAGTATCTCTCTCTACTGCATTGTGTTTTGGCCAGTATCTCTCTCTACTGCATGTGTTTTGGCCAGTATCTCTCTCTACTGCATTGTGTTTTTGGCCAGTATCTCTCTCTACTGCATGTGTTTTGGCCAGTATCTCTCTCTACTGCATGTGTTTTGGCCAGTATCTCTCTCTACTGCATGTGTTTTGGCCAGTATCTCTCCTCTACTGCATGTGTTTTGGCCAGTATCTCTCCTCTACTGCATGTGTTTTGGCCAGTATCTCTCTCTACTGCATTGTGTTTTGGCCAGTATCTCTCTCTACTGCATTGTGTTTTGGCCAGTATCTCTCTCTACTGCATGTGTTTTGGCCAGTATCTCTCTCTACTGCATGTGTTTTGGCCAGTATCTCTCTCTACTGCATGTGTTTTGGCCAGTATCTCTCTCTACTGCATGTGTTTTGGCCAGTATCTCTCTCTACTGCATGTGTTTTGGCCAGTATCTCTCTCTACTGCATGTGTTTTGGCCAGTATCTCTCTCTACTGCATGTGTTTTGGCCAGTATCTCTCTCTACTGCATGTGTTTTGGCCAGTATCTCTCTCTACTGCATTGTGGTTTTGGCCAGTATCTCTCTACTGCATTGTGTTTTGGCCAGTATCTCTCTCTACTGCATTGTGTTTTGGCCAGTATCTCTCTCTACTGCATGTGTTTTGGCCAGTATCTCTCTCTACTGCATGTGTTTTGGCCAGTATCTCTCTCTACTGCATTGTGTTTTGGCCAGTATCTCTCTCTACTGCATTGTGTTTTGGCCAGTATCTCTCTCTACTGCATTGTGTTTTGGCCAGTATCTCTCTCTCTACTGCATTGTGTTTTGGCCAGTATCTCTCTCTACTGCATGTGTTTTGGCCAGTATCTCTCTACTGCATGTGTTTTGGCCAGTATCTCTCTCTACTGCATGTGTTTTGGCCAGTATCTCTCTCTACTGCATGTGTTTTGGCCAGTATCTCTCTACTGCATGTGTTTTGGCCAGTATCTCTCTCTACTGCATGTGTTTTGGCCAGTATCTCTCTCTACTGCATGTGTTTTGGCCAGTATCTCTCTCTCTACTGCATTGTGTTTTGGCCAGTATTCTCTCTCTACTGCATTGTGTTTTGGCCAGTATCTCTCTCTACTGCATTGTGTTTTGGCCAGTATCTCTCTCTACTGCATTGTGTTTTGGCCAGTATCTCTCTCTACTGCATGTGTTTTGGCCAGTATTCTCTCTACTGCATGTGTTTTGGCCAGTATCTCTCTCTACTGCATGTGTTTTGGCCAGTATCTCTCTCTACTGCATTGTGTAAATTAGAGTAGATCCTACCTCTAAAGGGGTGTGTGTGTGTGTGTGTGTGTGTTAGGGGTTAACGGCGGGAACCGGGTTACTGAGATTTAAGGGGATTTCCTCTCTCAAACCCGCTCCCTTTTCCTGGGAGAAATACTGGAACTGCTAGAAACCGGTCAATTGAGGGGCCTCCCGAGTGGCGCAGCGGTCTAAGGCACTGCATCGCAGTGCTTGAGGCGTCACTACAGACCCGGGTTTGATCCCAGGCTGTGTCGCAGCCGGCCGCGACCTGGAGACCCCATGAGGCGGCGCACAATGTGGCTCAGCGTCGTCCAGGTTAGGGGAGGGGTTGGCCGGCCGGGATGTCCTTGTCCCATTGCGCTCTAGCGACTCCTTGTGGTGGGCCCGGGCGCCTGCAAGCTGACTTCGGTCGCCAGTTGTACGGTGTTTCCTCCGACACATTGGCGCTGCTGGCTTCAGGGTTAAGCGAGCAGTGTGTCAAGAAGCAGTACGGCTTGGCAGGGTCGTATTTCGGAGGAGATGGCTCTCGACCCGCCTCTCCCGAGTCCGTACAGGAGTTGCAGCGATGGGACAAGACTGTAACTACCAATTTGGATGTCTAAATCTGGCTTTTCTACTGCCTTTTCTGCTCTGCTATCTGTAGGATGAATAATCAACGCTCAGTCTGAGTGTGTGTGCTGTTTTCTACTTCCAAGTTGCCATAAATTCACAGGAACTGGCGGCCCCTCGGCCCCCCCCTTTGTAGGCCCGCAGACTAATTTAAAAATAAATAAATAAATAATCATATTTTTATTACATTTTTAGGAACTCTGTGGGGGTCTCAACTTACTGTAGAAAGTTAGAATACTAGAATACAGAAGGTTTCCAAATCTGTTTGTGCATCAGCAGTCACTCATTTAGCCCATATCATCTAAAATGTTAGTCTAGCGGCCAGCTATGTAAACTTGTAGTAAGCATGGACGAATTCCGACCGGGTGGGGCCCATTTGATCATCAGTTATCATATTAAAAACTGCATACATTTGCCTCCACCCTATGCCAAAATCAGTAGAGTTGCATGAAATTAGTTATAAAATTGCGAATTTTTCTTTGTCCCATGGCAAAATGTGTAGAATTGCAGGAAACTAACTTTAATTTATTATAATTTTTTTGTGTCACAAGGGGGCTGCTAAAAAGTCCCTCGTGATGAGTTCAGTTTTTTTGATGCCTCCACCCCCAATCAAAGTTGCCCATCCCTGGTTTATGCTGAACAATGCAGTCTTACCTCAAGCCGACACAAGCACTGGAATGAAATTCTAGCAGAAAAACATCCCCACAGCATGATGCTGCCACCACCATGCTTCACCGTAGGGATGGTATGGGCCAGGTGATGAGCGGTGCCTGGTTTCCTCCAGACGTGATGCTTGGCATTCAGGCCAAAGAGTTCAGTCTTGGTTTTATCAGACCAGAGAATCTTGTTTCTCGTGGTCTGAGAGTCCTTTAGGTGCCATTTGGCAAACTCCAAGCGGGCTGTCATGTGCCTTTTACTGAGGGAGTGGCTTTTTCCCTTACTGAGGGAAAAATGACAAGTTTTAAAATGTCCACCAATCGACGACTAGGTCGACAACGTTTTTTATTTTATTTTTGGGCACAGCTCTAATCTAGACATTGGTGAACATCTAGACATGGAAACATTCTATACATCTAGACATGGAAACATTCTATACATCTAGACATGGAAACATTCTATACTTCTAGACATGGAAACATTCTATACTTCTAGACATGGAAACATTCTATACATCTAGACATGGAAACATTCTATACATCTAGACATGGAAACATTCTATACATCTAAACATGGAAACATTCTATACATATATAGACATGGAAACATTCTATACATCTAGACATGGAAATATTCTATACATCTAGACATGGAAATATTCTATACATCTAGACATGGAAACATTCTATACATTGTGATGTCACGAGAGGCTGTGTCCTGAGGGACGTTACACCCCCCTGAGGTGGCTGCAAACCCAGACAGCTATGGCTCCATCTGCTGGTATGGTCGGGAACTCCACCCTCTATGGCCAATCTTCCCACGCAGGCTGAAACAAATGAGGAGCTGATGAGCTGAAGGTTTGGGAAGGGGAAGAGACACAGTCTCCAACCTGGGCTCTCTGGAGGACAAGAGGGCTGCAAGTCCACTTCCATGAGGAATATAAGGATTTGGAGATACTTACCTTTGGGAAATACTCACCCTTGGATATATGCACCTGTGGAAATACGTGAGAGACATTTGGAAGGACTTTTTGCTGGGTTGGCCACTAGCTGCAACGTGGACTACAGTAAGGCTGGGGAAAAGTTATCTGAGCGAGTGAGAATTATGATTTTGGATGTGGAAGAGACATCCCTGAACTGTTAACCCTTAAAGAGCCACAAGAGAACAGAATTTTGTTATATTTTCGTTAATTTCCCAAGACCTATAATAAAATCCTTGTTTTGTTTGAACCTTGTCTCCTTGCACTACTTGAGCAATCCCGCTGAAAGCTGTGTAGCCCTCTCGTGACGTCACAGATGGTGGAGAATACGGGCACGCTCAAGCGTTAATAGTGCATGTCAGAGGAGGATACCGAAGGTTTGATCACCCAGTTTTCCAAGTTGGCCGTAGGCTCCCCGCCGACTGAAATGGAGGACATATTGAAAAGCCCTTGTTGCTGGCCAGCAAGCCCAGATGCAAGCAAACGTGGCTCTCTTGGAGGAGCAAAAGAAAGCCAACCTTCTGAAGGCAGAGGAATTGCAGTTGCAGAGACAGAGGGTGGTCCAAAATACCCGCCCAATAAAGGCAAGTGACTTTATATCTAAGATGGGAGCTACACGATGACATTGAGGCATACCTGCATGCATTTGAGGCCACGGCCACTAGGAAGCCTGGCCCAAGCAACAGTGGGTTGGTCTGTTAGCCCCTTTCTAACCGGGGAATCGCTGAATGCTGTCCGGGACCTGGGCCCTGACCAGGTTACTGACTATGATGCCCTGAAGTCTGAGATCCTCAGCAGATATGGACTCACAAAGTTTGGTATGGCCCAGCGCTTCACAGCTGGACCTTCCAACCAGACCAACCTCCTCGGGCGCAGATGCATGAACTTGTCCGAATCGCAAGGAAATGGCTGGATCCGCAGAGGAATCCAGCAGCGGCGGTGGTGGAGGCCGTTGTGGTGGATCGTTACCTACGCGCCCTGCCTTATGAGGCAAAACGGTTCATCAGTCAACAGGCCTTGACCCACGGCTGATCTGACCGTGGAAGCTGTGGAAAAGTACCAGGCCACAGCGGAGATGCTGAATGCTTCCCGAAAAGACCCCAGGAGTGCGGCCCCACCACAAATGGGAAGAACCCGTCCAAAGGACTCCCAAGGTCTCGAACCCAGCCACGTCAGGACTTATCCCGGCTCCAGGGGGAGCCAGAAACCAGGCGGGTCCAAGAAGAGTACACCAGGAGGGGGAAACTCGACAGTGTTACCGGTGTGGGGGAGATGGGACATATCTCCTGGCAGTGTGGGAAACCAGCCGATGAACCTATGCCCACTGCGGAGTCCTCCAGCTCAGCACCCACACACTGTTTTGCCTCGCTCTTGGGAGTCGTAGATGGCGGCCCAGATCGACCCCCACCTGCCCGGTAACTGTGAATCACCATGATGTGGAGGCCTTACTGGATTCTGGTAGCCGGGCCACCCTGGTGCGTAAGGATTTGGTGGGCCCAACGTGTCTGACCCCCGGGGAAAGTCCTCCCAGTTTCCTGTGTCCATGGGGACACCAGAGAATACCCCATTACTGAACTTACAATGACCAGCACACGGGGAACCATACACACGACGGCGGGGGTGGTTGATTCCCTCCCCGTCCCTGTCCTAATTGGACGAGACTGCCCAGCCTTTTACCCACTCTGGAGAGAGTCTCAGGAGAGGATAACCCGAGTACCTCGGAAACGGAGAGGCAAGACTCATGCTGGGAAGGCTCCGGTGCAATCCTCCGAATTACTCACTCCCGCCCGGGCTCTGATAGGGATGGCAGGTGCCCAGACCGACACAGAGACGGAGCTACAGAATCTGGACAAAGAACTGTCTGGTCTGAAGGGGACCAGCTGAGAGGTATCGTTTGTTAAAGCAACAGTTAGACATGAAGACAGAAGAGTTAGATATCCTCCAGGCTAAACTCCAACAGAGCTCCTTCCATAAGCAACAGGAGGAGCTGGAGAGGCTGCGCAGGACCATCGAGGAGTGTGAGGAGACCCTGCGCAGTAGTAAGGAGGTCCAGAAGAAGGCAGAGGAGAAGTACAAGGTGTTGGAGAACAAGATGAAGAATGCGGAGGCAGAGAGAGAGAAGGAACTGAAAGCTGCTCAACAGAAGCTAAACTCTGCTAAAACCAAGGCTGATGCGTTCAGTAAGAAACTCAAGGAGAGACAACAGGAGGCTGAGTCCCTGGTCCTAGAGGTGGAGGAGTTGAAGAGAGAGCAGGCTGGCAAGCACCACGGCAATGCGGACGCCCTCTCCCGGCGTGATGCCTTCTTCGCTGCCTTTACCCCGACGAGGACGTCGGTCCCGAGGAGGGGGATGTGTGATGTCACGAGAGGCTGTGTCCTGAGGGACGTTACATCCCCCTGAGGTGGCTGCAAACCCAGACAGCTATGGCTCCATCTGCTGGTATGGTCGGGAACTCCACCCCTCTATGGCCAATCTTCCCACGCAGCTGAAACAAATGAGGAGCTGATGAGCTGAAGGTTTGGGAAGGGGAAGAGACACAGTCTCCAACCTGGGCTCTCTGGAGGACAAGAGGGCTGCAAGTCCACTTCCATGAGGAATATAAGGATTTGGAGATACTTACCTTTGGGAAATACTCACCCTTGGATATATGCACCTGTGGAAATACGTGAGAGACATTTGGAAGGACTTTTTGCTGGGTTGGCCACTAGCTGCAACGTGGACTACAGTAAGGCTGGGGAAAAGTTATCTGAGCGAGTGAGAATTATGATTTTGGATGTGGAAGAGACATCCCTGAACTGTTAACCCTTAAAGAGCCACAAGAGAACAGAATTTTGTTATATTTTCGTTAATTTCCCAAGACCTATAATAAAATCCTTGTTTTGTTTGAACCTTGTCTCCTTGCACTACTTGAGCAATCCCGCTGAAAGCTGTGTAGCCTCTCGTGACGTCACAACATCTAGACATGGAAACATTCTATACTTCTAGACATGGAAACTTTCTATACATCTAGACATGGAAACATTCTATACATATATAGACATGGAAACATTCTATACATATATAGACATGGAAACATTCTATACATATATAGACATGGAAACATTCTATACTTGTAGACATGGAAACATTCTATACTTCTAGACATGGAAACATTCTATACATACAGTGGGGGAAAAAAGTATTTAGTCAGCCACCTTGTGCAAGTTCTCCCACTTAAAAAAGATGAGAGAGGCCTGTAATTTTCATCATAGGTACACGCCAACTATGACAGACAAAATGAGGAAAAAAAATCCAGAAAATCACATTGTATGATTTTTAATGAATTTATTTGCAAATTATGGTGGAAAATAAGTATTTGGTCAATAACAAAAGTTTCTCAATACTTTGTTATATACCCTTTGTTGGCAATGACACAGGTCAAACGTTTTCTGTACGTCTTCACAAGGTTTTCACACACTGTTGCTGGTATTTTTGGCCCATTCCTCCATGCAGATCTCCTCTAGAGCAGTGATGTTTTGGGGCTGTCGCTGGCCAACATGGACTTTCAACTCCCTCCAAAGATTTTCTATGGGGTTGAGATCTGGAGACTGGCTAGGCCATTCAGGACCTTGAAATGCTTCTTACGAAGCCACTCCTTCGTTGCCGGGCGGTGTGTTTGGGATCATTGTCATACTGAAAGACCCAGCCACGTTTCATCTTCAATGCCCTTGCTGATGGAAGGAGGTTTTCACTCGAAATCTCACGATACATGGCCCCATTCATTCTTTCCTTTACACGAATCAGTCGTCCCTGGTCCTTTGCAGAAAAACAGCCCCCAAAGCATGATGTTTCCACCCCCATGCTTCACAGTAGGTATGGTGTTCTTTGGATGCAACTCAGCATTCTTTGTCCTCCAAACACGACGAGTTGAGTTTTTACCAAAAAAGTTCTATTTTGGTTTCATCTGACCATATGACATTCTCCCAATCCTCTTCTGGATCATCCAAATGCACTCTAGCACGGGCCTGGACATGTACTGGCTTAAGCAGGGGGGACACGTCTGGCACTGCAGGATTTAAGTCCCTGGCGGCGTAGTGTGTTACTGATGGTAGGCTTTGTTACTTTGGTCCCAGCTCTGCAGGTCATTCACTAGGTCCCCCCGTGTGGTTCTGGGATTTTGCTCACCGGTCTTGTGATCATTTTGACCCCACGGGGTGAGATCTTTCGTGGAGCCCCCAGATCGAGGGAGATTATCAGTGGTCTTGTATGCCTTCCATTTCCTAATAATTGCTCCCACAGTTGATTTCTTCAAACCAAGCTGCTTACCTATTGCAGATTCAGTCTTCCCAGCCTGGTGCATGTCTACAATTTTGTTTCTGGTGTCCTTTGACAGCTCTTTGGTCTTGACCATAGTGGAGTTTGGAGTGTGACTGTTTGAGCTTGTGGGCAGGTGTCTTTTATACTGATAACAAGTTCAAACAGGTGCCATTAATACAGGTAACGAGTGGAGGACAGAGGAGCCTCTTAAAGAAGAAGTTACAGGTCTGTGAGAGAGCCAGAAATCTTGCTTGTTTGTAGGTGACCAAATAGCTTATTTTCCACCATAATTTGCAAATAAATTCATTAAAAATCCTACTATGTGATTTTCTGGAATTTTTTTCCTCAATTTGTCTGTCATAGTTGACGTGTACCTATGATGAAAATTACAGGCCTCTCTCATCTTTTTAAGTGGGAGAACTTGCACAATTGGTGGCTGACTAAATACTTTTTTTCCCCACTGTATATAGACATGGAAACATTCTATACTTGTAGACATGGAAACATTCTATACTTGTAGACATGGAAACATTATATACTTGTAGACATGGAAACATTCTATACTTCTAGACATGGAAACATTCTATACTTCTAGACATGGAAACATCCTATACTTCTAGACATGGAAACATCCTATACTTGTAGACATGGAAACATTCTATACTTCTAGACATGGAAACATCCTATACTTCTAGACATGGAAACATTCTATACTTCTAGACATGGAAACATTCTATACTTGTAGACATGGAAACATTCTATACTTGTAGACATGGAAACATTCTATACTTGTAGACATGGAAACATTCTATACTTGTAGACATGGAAACATTCTATACTTGTAGACATGGAAACATTCTATACTTGTAGACATGGAAACATTCTATACTTCTAGACATGGAAACATTCTATACTTCTAGACATGGAAACATTCTATACTTCTAGACATAAATCCATCATACATTAAAACCAGACGTCAGGACACAGATACATATTTCAACACAGAAGTTAACACATTGCCCATAGCAACACATTGCCCATAGCAACACATTGCTATTGGATAGAAAACAAAGAAAGAAAAAAAAACTATTGAACACATTGAAATTACACCTGTGTATGTACGGCCTCTGTCTCTCTCTCTCTCTCTCTGTGTCTCTCTCTCTCTCTCTGTGTCTCTCTCTCTCTCTCTCTCTCTGTGTCTCTGTGTCTCTGTGTCTCTGTGTCTCTGTGTCTCTGTCTCTGTCTCGTGTGTGTTCCAGGGTGTTTTAAGGTCTGATCTCTCTTTCTGTGTTTTCTTCCAGGGTGTTTTAAGGACGACCGCATCGTGTTCTGGACATGGATGTTCTCCACGTACTTCATGGAGAAGCTGTCGCCGCGAGAACAGGACGACATGTTGTTCTACGTCCGCAGGAAGCTGTCATACGTCAGCCCCGACCAATCAGAGGGCAAGAAGGTGAGCGAGCAAGAGTAGTGTGTGTGTGAGAGTGAGACAGTGTGAGTGAGACAGTGTGTGTGTCTGGCAGAAGTTGTTCGTCCTTCCATCTCTAGTGTGTTTGTGTGTTTATGGTCTGTTACTGTTGCTCAGTATGAGTCGTTTTTTAATTGGTTTGATTGTATTTAAAATATCTACATTGGGTCAATCCAAAATTGCTTTTTTAAAGCAGTCATGGAAATAAATGTATTTCCTGTTACCAAGTCATTTACAGTTTCTGTGCCTTTAGTTTTCCATGAGGACCAATTTCTCGGTGAGTTCTGAAAAACTATCGAAGGATTGTTCCGTAGGGTTGTGTTTCTAGGGAGTGATATTGGTTCTTGTAGAATACGTTGCATTTTCTTCCATTTTGTTATAGTGTTCTTAACTACGAAGTTGTTCATGTTCTTAGTTTTATCCTTTTGAAAATAGACACATAAAAGTATTCAGGGGATGAGTATGCACACCTTCAATATGTACCCATCGTTCCTCTTTAGTGCATTTAACTATATGTCTCTAGTAAAAGCCTTGGATGGTGAGTTGATACAATTCCAAGTCTGGAAGGTTAAAACCACCCTCGGACTCAGGAAGATGTAAAAAGGAAAGTTTTACTCTGAGTTTTATTTGCCCATATAAAGTCTGTTATGACTGAGTATACTTCTTTTAAAGAATGTCTTCGGTTGGGGTAAATGGTATTACAGAGAATAAGTATGTAAACTTTGGGAGCCATGCCATTTCTGGAGAGGTTTATTCTACCTGTTAGATTTTAAGGGAAGATCCAGAAAGTGAAGGAGGTGTTGTTGGTATAAAACCTCCCATCACCTCCTGTGTTAACAGCCTGGGGAGAGATGGTGAAGTGCTTCTTCATCCAATACTGGCTTAGAATAGAATAGATTTATAGGGCCGGGTGATATGGTCAAAATATCACATCACAATATTTTCCTCATTTTTGACGGTATTTGACAGTGTTTTTATGTTTTTGGAATAATAAAGGTTCTAAATTTGCTTCATGATTAGTGCATGACCCTGGTGGAAACGTCCATTCTAAGTGATTTCACTGGTCTTTCTCCAGTCTGTGGAATGTTCTCTATCCGTTTGGATATTCTAACACCTTTTATTTTCACATGTTGTTTATTGTCATGTGACCAATTTCCAGTAAAAATGCTTCACTTCCTTGTCTGGCCTTTTCATATTGATTATGGATATGACAACGTCAACAATAACCATATACAGGGCCTTGCTGCTGTTCTGGGATTGATTTGCACATTTCGCACCGAAGTACGTTCATCTTTAGGAGACAGAACGCATCTCCTTCCTGAGCGGTATGACGGCTGCGTGGTCCCATGGTGTTTATACTTGCGTACTATTGTTTGTACAGATGAACGTGGTACCTTCAGGCGTTTTGGAAATTGCTCCCAAAGATGAACCAGACTTGTGGAGGTCTACAGTTCTTTTTCTGAGTTCTTGGGTGATTTCTTTTGATTTTTCCCATGATGTCAAGCAAAGAGGCACTGAGTTTGAAGGTAGGCCTTGAAATACATCCACAGGTACACCTCCAATTGACTCAAATGATGTCAATTAGCCTATCAGAAGCTTCTAAAGCCATGACTTTTCCAAGCTGTTTAAAGGCACAGTCAATTTAGTGTACGTAAACTTCTGACCCACTGGAATTGTGATACAGTGAATTATAAGTGAAATAATCTGTCTGTAAACAATTGTTGGAAAAATTACTTGTGTCATGCACAAAGTAGATGTCCTAACCGACTTGCCAAAACTATAGTTTGTTAACAAGACATTTGTGGAGTGGTTGAAATACGAGTTTTAATGACTCCAGCCTAAGTGTATGTAAACTTCCGACTTCAATTGTATTTCTGTTTTTTTTATTTGTAATAAATTAGCAAAATAATCAAAAAACCTATTTTTGCTTTGTGATTATGGGGTCTTGTGTGTAGATTGATAAGGAAAAAAAGAATCAATTTTAGAATAAGGCTGTAACGTAACAAAATGTGGACAAAGTCAAGGGGTCTGAATACTTTCCGAAGGCACTGTATACTGAGATTACCAGGTTGTTTTGCCAAGTAACAGATAAGCATAGCATATATGCATAGCCATTTATGCAATTAAAGGGTAGGAAGTATTTGTAATAAGAAAAAAAATCATAAAGTTCCATGTCAATTCACAATGCAGAATAATGGTCCTATTACGTATGTATGACTGCTAGGGCTGGGAAATAAAACTACTGCAACCGTTTACAGACAGAATGCAGCTATGGTAACATGTCGATTAGCGACAATTGATCACTTTTTAAAAGTGCTGCATCAGAAGCGTCTTTTCGCCTTTTCAGACAGTAGAATTCTGCTCCGGCATATAAATGTTCAGTATTAGTTTTTTTCTGACAACAATAAAAGTTGCTGATTTTTAATCTGCTGCTGTGTTTATTTTTATGGTAGGGTAGCTAGATGTTTTATTTCTACCAAATGTCTTGTTAAGTCACTGTATTTAACAAACTTTTTAAAGTATTTTTTTTTAGGAGAGAGTGGTCTGCGCTCAGGCAGGCTTTAAGCAGCAGCTCAAGATGATTTGATTGACCGTTCTGGTGATGGATGTTAGTCCCGCTTCAGAAGCTGTGCATTCCTTTACAGACAGTAAAATACTCATTCCAATCTCAGAGAAGGTTTCATGTTGGCATTTTTAAAAAGACGTAGTGTAGCCTACCCTAACAGACATGCCGTGGCCCAGGTGCATTCCGTTATGTCTGTAAAGGGTCATCGATACATGCTCTACCGGTAACCTACCGTAATTTAATATTACGAGACAAACACCCCCACCACCCACTCGGCAACAAAGAGTACTGGCCTGAAGATACCTCTGTATCCCGGCGACATCGGTGCCGTGAATAGGCTGGGATATTCTACACGCAACAGAGCAAAGACTGAACACACTTGCATCATTAGGCGAGGAGAAAGAGCACGCAGGCCAGCGCGACGGAGAGCGAGGCGGGGCGGGCAGAACCGTGCTCATATGTCTTAAATGAGCTGGAAAATAACGGTACGTCTTTGCGACTAAAGACACACCCTTCTAGCTAGCTGACCACCGATGTTCAGTGCAATTTATGTAAGGTACGTTTTTAGATTTTTCAAAAAAATCACATATACACACACACCAGCGGCTGCTGGACGAGGCATACTTTGGCCCTTTTAAAAGCGGAGTTCTCCAAGGTGGCCGGAGACCTTAGCCATTTTGACCAATCCTACATGGTAAACAAATCAGAATTTGCCAGAGTATTCCGTTACCCGTAGCAGCGCAGCAAGGACCTGCGCTATGTGGTGGAAGGGTTTAAGAAGTGTGGCCTCTTCCCTTTTTGACCCTTCAGCCATTGAAGGGTCCCGTTTTAATGCCGTCTCGGTCCCTACCGGGTCCCAACACCGCCTCTACTGGAACCAGCAGCACTGTGCCATCCATCAGCACCTCCTCCCCAGCGACCACAGGAGGACCCTCAGCCCCATCTCCAGCCCCATCTCCAGTCCCAGCCACTCCAGTCCCCCCCATCTCCAGTCCCAGCCCCATCTCATCACCCATCTCCAGCCCAGCCCCACCCAGCCCACCCACTCACATCTCCAGTCCCAGCCCCATCTCCAGTCCCAGCCCCAATAACAACTCCAGCCAGCCCCATCTCCAGTCCCAGCCCCATGCTCCAGTCCCAGCCCCAGTCCAGCCACCCCATCCAGTCCCAGCCCCATCTCCAGTCCCACCCCACCAGCAGCCCCACCCAATAAACTCCACCACCAGCCCCATCTCCAGTCCAGCCCCATCTCCAGTCCTATCCCTAGCTCTAGAAGAGCACCCCTAATAGAGGGGGGGCTGATAGCGAAGGACCTGGGGCACATCCTTACTGTCCTGAAGTATCGGCTAGACCGATACAGAAGACTCCCTGTGGTCGCCACATGCCTCACCGGGGAGGAATACACGCGCCAGTGGCAGGAGAGGGGTGAGAAGGAGAGGGCCGAGGCAGAGGAGAAAGAGCGTCGGGAAGCCCTCAGAACACAGAGGGCACAGGAGAGGGCTGCCATGGATGAGACCATTGGCGCCATCGCCTCTGCTGGACCCCCTGCTGGAACCACTCCTGACAGCTGCATCACCACTGCCAGTGCCTCCCGGTGTGCAACACCTGTAGGAGCCGCCGGAGTCCCCAGCTGCAGAAGGCCACGTGCCTACTCTCCCGGCCACACCGTCGTCGGCCCCTCAACCCCACCATTACAAACACCGGCTCCTCCAAGCCATCGTCAGCGGTTTAGTCCACCAGGTAAACACATGTTAAATAACGAAAACATGACTTATCTGTTTAATAAAACGGCAATGTAAAAATATATATATATATCTTTACATATCTACAGTCCATAGCACCAGCGCTCAAGTCATCTCCACCTCCTCCAAAACCTCTGCAACTTCCTCCAGAGGTATTGATGTAAAAAAGTTGAAAAGGGTTTTTCATGAAACATGCTCTGTCTAACAGTACTTTTTCTCAAACTGCAGCACAGATAAGGAAGAGAAAAGCTCCACCGGTCACGTCACCCATGGCACCGCTCTCAGGTACTTCATCATCTGTTTTTCTCTCTCTCTCTCAGTTCTATCAATTACTATTGTTTTTGAAGAACTTCTACATTTTGCAAAACCATGTTAATCAATTGTATTATTATTTTATTTTTTTATATAAAAGAAGACACCACCTGCTGTGCTCGCTGCGGGGAGCGTGATCCGCCTGCGAGCTCCCCTCAGGAGTGTAGATCCGAGGTGCCATGGGTGTGCTGTGACTTCTGCCAGCACTGGTTCCACTGCAGGTGGGTGCTGTGGGATCCGGAGGTAGCGGTGGAGCTGGAATATTATTGACAATATAGGGGATGGAGGTCGAGATTTAATTGTTTGTTTTGTTTGTGTTCATATGAAATTATTTATTTGTACAGAAAAATACATGTCTAAAATGTAATATATATATTTATTCAACCCATCTTGTGTATTTCTTCCTTTTAGTTTCCAAGTGCATCTCTGCAACACAAACTCCAACAGTGTTTTCATTGTTTATGTCAATGCACATTACTGAAATTAAAGTTTAATTTGATGTAAATTATTCATACTCATTTATTTATATTTTAGTATTCAACTGTTATCTACTTTCTCAAAACATAAGATGAATCTGTCAAACAAATGATGAGACATTATTTGGTTCCAACACTGAATGTTGGTGAAGAACCATTTCTTAAGAGTCCACAGGAGGGTGCACCGGGCTACGCAATGAAAAGTTGACAGGCAAGTCATACATTACATTTACATTTTAGTCATTTAGCAGACGCTCTTATCCAGAGCGACTTACAGTTAGTGAATACATTTTTTTTTTTTTATACTTGCCCCCCGTGGGAATCAAACCCACAACCCTGGCATTGCAAACGCCATGCTCTATCAACTGAGCTACATCCCTGTCATTATATTTTTACCGGAAGGCTAGCCAACTAGTCAACTATCTAGTAAACACTTCGGGTACGTGGTTGGTGTCTCTTTATTAAACAAAATTTAAACTGATATATCTTGTAATTTAACAAAATAGTAAGGTGGCCAATAACTGGGGACCGTATGCCGATAATACGGGACGTATTCTTTTGCTAAACCGCTTATCAAAAAGCTGATAATAGTAGTATTTCCACTGAAATGTCAAACATGCTAATTTCTAACCCGTTAGCTAACATTTTTACGACACCAATAATCACAAAACATTGATGGCTTGATCACAAGATAACACTGTTGAAGGTAATATATTTCTTAAACGCTGTTGAATATGCCGATAATACGGGGTTCCACGCTAGTCGTATCAGATATTAAAACATAATACTGTATTATGGATGATTAACTTTAGGATCAGCAAGGTTATATATTCAATACTCCCTCTGTAAGATCGGTGTAACCAGTTAAAGATGCACCCTCTAACTTTTGTATAATTTCATCCAGTAGTTTTGAAAGTGGTGCTCACGAGCTAAAAGTGGTCCCTGTTTTTTGTATACTACGTCATCAAATTGTATACTACGGCATCCATTTCGCATGATATGTTACGTCATGCAAAAATAAATAAAAAATGCTATTCTTTTTGATATGTTACTAATCCAATTCGTACTATATGCTTAAAATCCTGGAGTGCGTCTTTAAGCACTCAGTCTTATCCCTTGTTTAATCATAACATTATAACGTGGCCCGTGGAACTTTTTAAAAAGACAACTGTTACAGGAACAACAACACTAGTCCCATTTAAACATAAGTGCTAGCCAGCTGCTCTGTCATTGCTATGTACCATCCAGTAGAATTGGGCCAGGCTAGGATCCAGCTGCTCTGTCATATCCAGTATTATTGGGCCAGGCTAGGATCCAGCTGCTCTGTCATATCCAGTATTATTGGGCCAGGCTAGGATCCAGCTGCTCTGTCATTGCTATGTACCATCCAGTATAATTGGGCCAGGCTAGGATCCAGCTGCTCTGTCATATCCAGTATAATTGGTCCAGGCTAGGATCCAGCTGCTCTGTCATTGCTATGTACCATCCAGTATAATTGGGCCAGGCTAGGATCCAGCTGCTCTGCCATATCCAGTATAATTGGGCCAGGCTAGGATCCAGCTGCTCTGCCATATCCAGTATAATTGGGCCAGGCTAGGATCCAGCTGCTCTGCCATATCCAGTATAATTGGTCCAGGCTAGGATCCAGCTGCTCTGTCATTGCTATGTACCATATCCAGTATAATTGGGCCAGGCTAGGATCCAGCTGCTCTGTCATATCCAGTATAATTGGTCCAGGCTAGGATCCAGCTGCTCTGTCATTGCTATGTACCATCCAGTATAATTGGGCCAGGCTAGGATCCAGCTGCTCTGTCATATCCAGTATAATTGGGCCAGGCTAGGATCCAGGCCGCTGTGGAAGATGTGTTTTGAATGAAGAGGGAAGCCCTATTGATCTCTTGTTTTTTGTACAGAGGAGAAATAGAATCTGATTTGGGGGGAATGAAATTCGATGCAGTCACCCTCTGAAAAGTTGCTTTCCCCTTGAGGGTATAGTCTTACCCTTCCATGGAAGTCAGTCGTGTGTGTGTGTGTGTGTGTGTGTGTGTGTGTGTGTGTGTGTGTTTACAGTTATGAGCGATTTTTAATTCTAGCAGTATCTCCAGCATGATGTCACGATGGCAGACACAGGACAATAAGGTCTGCATATTAGTTTACTGACAGGACAATAAGGTCTGCGTATTAGTTTACTGACAGGACAATAAGGTCTGCGTATTAGTTTACTGACAGGACAATAAGGTCTACGTATTAGTTTACTGACAGGACAATAAGGTCTACGTATTAGTTTACTGACAGGACAATAAGGTCTACGTATTAGTTTACTGACAGGACAATAAGGTCTACGTATTAGTTTACTGACAGGACAATAAGGTCTACGTATTAGTTTACTGACAGGACAATAAGGTCTACGTATTAGTTTACTGACAGGACAATAAGGTCTACGTATTAGTTTACTGACAGGACAATAAGGTCTACGTATTAGTTTACTGACAGGACAATAAGGTCTACGTATTAGTTTACTGACAGGACAATAAGGTCTACGTATTAGTTTACTGACAGGACAATAAGGTCTACGTATTAGTTTACTGACAGGACAATAAGGTCTACGTATTAGCAGTTTTCCCCTCACGCTCACTGATACTGAACAACAAGCAATGAGGAAGTGAATCGCGGCTGGGGTAAGTTTCTCAAAAATAAGCCAAATCACTAAAAAAGTGTCTGGACCCTTCTAAAACATTCTATTTATATAAAAAATAAAGATTACTTCAAAAATAGGAACATTCTTCTTTAAGCTTTGGCCACAAATAGGGCTGTGGCTGTCAATTAAATTGTCAGACAATTATTGTCATGCAAAAGACTAATAAATCATTTGAATATACGCCATCACAATAAATCCATTATTTATTTTAGGCAGGTCTAAAGAAACATTATGATATGAAGAAAATGTATTTCAGAAGAACAGAATATGGCTGTGGCTTGTTCATTCAGCAGACAGGATATGCTTAAGTCCCCTGACATTATTTTAGATTATGATGTCATAGTAAGAAGAATATACAGTGGGGGAAAAAAGTATTTAGTCAGCCACCAATTGTGCAAGTTCTCCCACTTAAAAAGATGAGAGAGGCCTGTAATTTTCATCATAGGTACACGTCAACTATGACAGACAAAATGAGATTTTTTTTCTCCAGAAAATCACATTGTAGGATTTTTAATGAATTTATTTGCAAATTATGGTGGAAAATAAGTATTTGGTCAATAACAAAAGTTTCTCAATACTTTGTTATATACCCTTTGTTGGCAATGACACAGGTCAAACGTTTTCTGTAAGTCTTCACAAGGTTTTCACACACTGTTGCTGGTATTTTGGCCCATTCCTCCATGCATATCTCCTCTAGAGCAGTGATGTTTTGGGGCTGTCGCTGGGCAACACAGACTTTCAACTCCCTCCAAAGATTTTCTATGGGGTTGAGATCTGGAGACTGGCTAGGCCACTCCAGGACCTTGAAATGCTTCTTACGAAGCCACTCCTTCGTTGCCTGGGCGGTGTGTTTGGGATCATTGTCATGCTGAAAGACCCAGCCACGTTTCATCTTCAATGCCCTTGCTGATGGAAGGAGGTTTTCACTCAAAATCTCACGATACATGGCCCCATTCATTCTTTCCTTTACACGGATCAGTCGTCCTGGTCCCTTTGCAGAAAAACAGCCCCAAAGCATGATGTTTCCACCCCCATGCTTCACAGTAGGTATGGTGTTCTTTGGATGCAACTCAGCATTCTTTGTCCTCCAAACACGACGAGTTGAGTTTTTACCAAAAAGTTATATTTTGGTTTCATCTGACCATATGACATTCTCCCAATCCTCTTCTGGATCATCCAAATGCACTCTAGCAAACTTCAGACGGGCCTGGACATGTACTGGCTTAAGCAGGGGGACACGTCTGGCACTGCAGGATTTGAGTCCCTGGCGGCGTAGTGTGTTACTGATGGTAGGCTTTGTTACTTTGGTCCCAGCTCTCTGCAGGTCATTCACTAGTTCACCCTGTGTGGTTCTGGGATTTTTGCTCACCGTTCTTGTGATCATTTTGACCCCACGGGGTGAGATCTTGCGTGGAGCCCCAGATCGAGGGAGATTATCAGTGGTCTTGTATGTCTTCCATTTCCTAATAATTGCTCCCACAGTTGATTTCTTCAAACCAAGCTGCTTACCTGTTGCAGATTCAGTCTTCCCAGCCTGGTGCAGGTCTACAATTTTGTTTCTGGTGTCCTTTGACAGCTCTTTGGTCTTGGCCATAGTGGAGTTTGGAGTGTGACTGTTTGAGGTTGTGGACAGGTGTCTTTTATACTGATAACAAGTTCAAACAGGTGCCATTAATACAGGTAACGAGTGGAGGACAGAGGAGCCTCTTAAAGAAGAAGTTACAGGTCTGTGAGAGCCAGAAATCTTGCTTGTTTGTAGGTGACCAAATACTTATTTTCCACCATAATTTGTCAATAAATTCATAAAAAATCCTACAATGTGATTTTCTGGAAAAAAATTCTCAATTTGTCTGTCATAGTTGACGTGTACCTATGATGAAAATTACAGGCCTCTCTCATCTTTTTAAGTGGGAGAACTTGCACAATTGGTGGCTGACTAAATACTTTTTTCCCCCACTGTAATTGAACTTAGCTGAATAAAATAGAAAGGATTTTTTTTTTCCCATTCCGGAGCGAGTTCGCTTAGGAAGTGACAATGTGGAGTGTAAAAGTGATCAGTTGAAACAGGTCCTATATACTAGATGATGATTATTATTATTTTATTTATTTATTTATTTATTACATTTTTAGATTTACTAGATGTAGAGTTATTTGGCAACTTTAGTTGTGAATGATGCAAACCTTAGAATGTCTTCATCTAAACATACTGAGCCTTCAGAAGGTATTCACACCCCTTGACTTTTTCCACATTTTCGTTGTGTGACAGCCTGAATTTAAAATGGATTAAATAGCGCTTATTTTTTTTGTTGTCACTGGCCTTCACACAATACCCCATAAAGTCAAAGTGGAATGATCTTTTTCCATTAAAAAAAAACCCAAAACAAATTAATACAAAATAAAAATCTGAAATGTCTTGAGTCAATAAGTATTCAACCCCTTTGTTATGGCTAGCCTAAATAAGTTCAGGAGTACAAATGTGCTTAACAAGTCACATAATAAGTTGCATGGACTCTGTGTGCAATAATAGTGTTTAACATGATTTTTGAACGACTACCTCATCTCTGTACCCCGCAGTAAATTTCTAACACAGATTCAGCCACAAAGGCAATGGAGGTTTTCCAATACCTTTTAAAGTAGGGCACATATCAGAGTTTTCACCATGAGGCCAATGGTGACTTTTTAAAAAAGTTACAGAGTTGGATGCCTGTGATAGGAGAAAACTGAGGATGGATCAACAACATTGTAGTTACTCCACAATACTAACCTAATTGACAAGAGTGAAAAGAAGGAAGCCTGTACAGAATAAAAAAATATTCTAAAACATGCATCCTGTTTGCAACAAGGGACTGAAGTAAAACTGCAAGGAAATGTCCTGAATACAAAGCGTTATGTTTGGGACAAATCCAACACAACACATCACTGAGTATCACGGCCCCGTGTAGCTCAGTTGGTAGAGCATGGCGCTTGCAACGGCAGGGTTGTGGGTTCGTTTCCCACGGGGGGCCAGTATGAAAAAAATGTATGCACTCACTAACTGTAAGTCGCTCTGGATAAGAGCGTCTGCTAAATGACTAAACTGTAAAAAAATGTATCACTCTTCATATTTTCAAGCATGGTGGTGGCTGTATCATGTTATGGGTATGCTTGTCATCGGCAAGGACCGGGGAGTTTTTTAGGATAAAAAGAAATGAAATAGAGCTAAGCACAAGCAATCCTAGAGGAAAACCTGGTCTGCTGTCCACTGGGAGACAAATTCACTTTTCAGCAGGACAATAACCTATAACACAAGGCCAAATCTACACTGGAGTTGCTTACCAAGAAGACATTGAATGTTCCCGAGTGGCCGAGTTACAGTTTTGACTTAAATCTGCTTGAAAATCAATGGCAAGATCTGAAAATGGCTGTCTAGCAATGATCAACAACCAACTTGACAGAGCTTAAAAAAAGAATAATGGGCAAATATTGTACAATCCAGGTGTGGAAAGCTCTTCGAGACCCCAAAAGACTCAAGGCTGTAATCGCTGCCAAAGGTGATTCTAACATGTATTGACTCAGGGATGTTAATACTTATGTATACTGAACAAAAATATAAATGCAACATGCCACAACTTCAAAGATTTGACTGAGTTACAGTTAATTTAAGGAAAATGTGTCAATTGAAATAAATAAATTAGGCCCTAATCTATGGATTTCAGGATCTCGCCACGGTATCTTTTGTGTATTCAAATTGCCATCGATAAAATGCAATTGTGTTCGTTGTTCGTAGCTTATGCCTGCCCGTACCATAACCCCACCACCACCATGAGGCAGTCTGTTCACAACTTTGACATCAGCCGACCGCTAGCCCACTCAACACCATACACGTGGTCTGTGGTTGTGAGGCCGGTTGGACGTACTGCCAAATTCTCTAAAATGACTTTGGAGGTGGCTTATGGTAGAGAAATTAACATTCAATTCTCTGGCAACAGCTCTGATGGACATTCCTGCAGTCAGCATGCCAATTGCGCGCTCCCTCAAAACTTGAGACATCTGTGGCATTGTGTTGTGTGACAAAACTGCACATTTTAGAGTGACCTTTTTATTGTCCCCAGCACAAGGTGCACCTGTGTAATGATCATGCTGTTTAATCAGCTTCTTGATATGCCACACCTGTCAGGTGGATGGATTATCTTGGCAAAGGAGAAATGCTCACTAACAGGGATGTAAAGAAATTTGTGCACAACATTTGAGAAGCTTTTTGTGCGTATGGAAAATTTCTGGGATCTTTCATTTCAGCTCATGAAACATGGGACCAACACTTTACATGTTGCGTTTGTATATTTTTGTTCAGTTTTAAATCAGATATTTCTGTATTTCATTTTCAATACATTTGCTAACATTTCTAAAAACATGTTTTCACTTTGTCATTATGGGGTATTGTGTGTAGATGGGTGAGGGGAAAAATAAATCTTTAATCCATTTCGAATTCGGGCTGCAGATCAAACAACCATGTTTAACCAAAGGACTCTGTGAAGGCCCTTCACAGGTTCACAGGCCTGATCTTCATGGATATGGCTTTCACAGAGTAGAAGGTCTTCCATGCCCTCCAGTTGACTCCCATCTGTGAGTTGAATCCCCATGTATAAAGACCGTTGGGGTTTGAGTAGTAACACTCGTTGAACCAATACCCTCCTACTGCGGCAACTGCGCAGTTGGTTTCAGTAGTGTCCTGGTCTCGGTCGAAGGTGGAGAACTTCATACCACTGTGATAGGTGAGAGAATCCCCTGGGTTCGAGCAGGAAACACAGGTCAGATGTTAAGTAACCTATTCACCATAAAGGCTACTGCCCAGAGCCCCTGGTCAAACGTTCTGTACTATATAGGGAATAGGGTGTGTGCCATTCTCAATGTGATCTAGGACCAGGTCCCCCCCCCCGTCCTTTCCATGTAATACTATTCATCATGATCTAAAATAAACTGGTCCTAGATCAGCTCTAAGACTATTTATGAGTACGGGCCCAGGGGTGTATTCACTAGGAACCAAACAGAACCGAATGAAGGGACCCAGCTGAACTCTCGACTAATGACCACACCCCCAGATGTTGCTCTCTAATGAAGTTGAACTGCTCTCACCTGCACCTCCGTCTTTAAAGCCAGTAACGTGGAGCTTGTAGCCGTCCAGTTCAGGGTCGGTGACTTCGGGAGAGATGGCGAAGGAGGAGTAGAAAGCGAAGGCTTTCTGTTGTCCGAAGTCCTCCATGTCCACCCTCAACTCATACGCCTTCTTCAGGGTCAGGAGGTAGATGGTGTCCAGACCTGCATCCAACAGACCAGGTGAACCTCTAGAACAGAGGTATTCAACTCTTACCCTACCAGGTCCAGAGCCTGCTGGTTACTATACCAGGGGTATTCAACTCTTACCCTACCAGGTCCAGAGGCTGCTGGTTACTATACCAGGGGTATTCAACTCTTACCCTACCAGGTCCAGAGCCTGCTGGTTACTATACCAGGGGTATTCAACTCAAACCCTACCAGGTCCAGAGCCTGCTGGTTACTATACCAGGGGTATTCAACTGTTACCCTACCAGGTCCAGAGCCTGCTGGTTACTATACCAGGGGTATTCAACTGTTACCCTACCAGGTCCAGAGCCTGCTGGTTACTATACCAGGGGTATTCAACTCTTACCCTACCAGGTCCAGAGCCTGCTGGTTACTATACCAGGGGTATTCAACTGTTACCCTACCAGGTCCAGAGCCTGCTGGTTACTATACCAGGGGTATTCAACTCTTACCCTACCAGGTCCAGAGCCTGCTGGTCACTATACCAGGGGTATTCAACTGTTACCCTACCAGGTCCAGAGCCTGCTGGTTACTATACCAGGGGTATTCAACTCTTACCCTACTACTAATAATAATAAATAATAATATGCCATTTAGCAGACGCTTTTATCCAAAGCGCTTTACAGTCATGCGTACATACATTTTTGTGTATGGGTGGTCCCGGGGATCGAACCCACTACCCTGGCGTTACAAGCGCCATGCTCTACCAGCTGAGCTACAGAGGACCACCAGAGGTATTCAACTCTTACCCTACCAGGTCCGGAGCCTGCTGGTTTTCTCTTCTACCTGGTCATTAATTGCACCCACCTGGTGTCCCAGGTCTAAATCAGTCCCTGGTTAAAGGGAATCACCCACCTGGTGTCCCAGGTCTAAATCAGTCCCTGGTTAAAGGGGGAATCACCCACCTGGTGTCCCAGGTCTAAATCAGTCCCTGGTTAAAGGGGGAATCACCCACCTGGTGTCCCAGGTCTAAATCAGTCCCTGGTTAAAGGGGGAATCACCCACCTGGTGTCCCAGGTCTAAATCAGTCCCTGGTTAAAGGGGAATCACCCACCTGGTGTCCCAGGTCTAAATCAGTCCCTGGTTAAAGGGGGAATCACCCACCTGGTGTCCCAGGTCTAAATCAGTCCCTGGTTAAAGGGGAATCACCCACCTGGTGTCCCAGCGCCGGAAGAAGATGGCTGCCGTTTACAGCCCTCTAACCAATTGTACTATTATGTGTGTTTTTCCGCGTTATTTGTAATTTATTTTGTACATAATGTTTCTGCCATCGTCTCTTATAACCAAAGAGAGCTTCTGGATATCAGGACAGCGATTACTCACCTCGCGTTGGACGAACACTTTTTTCTTCAACGAGGCGTTCGCGAAGGATATTCTACAGACTCCCGACAAGGCCCAGATCCCCGTCATTCGCGTGAGGAAGAGACGGAGATATCGTGGGCGCAGATCCGGGTGCCTTGTAAGGATACGACGGCGAACGAGTAAACTGCCTCTCCCATCAATCCTATTAGCCAACGTTCAAGCTTTGGAGAATAAAATGGACGATTTAAGATTACGGTTATCCTACCAACGGGACATTAAAAACTGTAATATCTTATGTTTCACGGAGTCGTGGCTGAACGAGCGACAATGATAACATTCAGCTAGCAGGCTATACGCTACATCGGCAGGACAGAACGGCAGACTCGGGTAAGACGAGGGGTGGCGGTCTCTGTATATTTGTAAACAACAGCTGGTGCACAAAATCAAATACTAAGGAAGTCTCAAGGTTTTGCTCGCCTGAGGTAGAGTATCTTATGATAAGCTGTAGACCACACTATTTACCAAGAGAGTTTTCATCTATATTTTTCATAGCTGTCTATTTACCACCACAAACCAATGCTGGCATTAAGATTGCACTGAATGAGTTGTACAAGGCCATTAATCAACAGGAAAACGCTCATCCAGATGCAGCGCTCCTAGTAGCAGGGGACTTTAATGCAGGGAAACTTAAATCCGTTCTACCTAATTTCTACCAGCATGTTAAATGTGCAACCAGAGGGGAAAAAACTCTAGACCACCTTTACTCCACACACAGAGACGCATACAAAGCTCTCCCTCGCCCTCTATTTGGCAAATCTGACCATAACTCTATCCTCCTGATTCCTGCTTATAAGCAAAAACTGAAGCAGGAAGCACCAGTGATTCGGCTAATAAAAAAGTGGTCAGATGACGCAGATGCTAAGCTACAGGACTGTTTTGCTAGCACAGACTGGAACATGTTCGGGATTCTTCAGACAGCATTGAGGAGTACACCACATCAGTCACTGGCTTCATCAATAAGTGCATCGATGATGTCGTCCCCACAGTGACCGTATCGTACATACCCCAACCAGAAGCCATGGATTACAGGAAACATCCGCACTGAGCTAAAGGGTAGAGCTGCCGCTTTCAAGGAACGGGACTCTAACCCGGACGCTTATAAGAAATCCCGCTATGACCTCCGACGAACCATCAAACAGGCAAAGAGTCAATACAGGTCTAAGATTGAATCATACTACACTGGCTCTGACGCTCGTCGGATGTGGCAGGGCTTGAAAACTATTACAGACTACAAAGGGAAGCACAGCCGCGAGCTGCCCAGTGACACAAGCCTACCAGACGAGCTAAACCACTTCTATGCTCGCTCGAGGCAAGCAACACTGAAGCAGGCATGAGAGCACCAGCTGTTCCGGACGACTATGTGATCACGCTCTCCGTAGCCGATGTGAGTAAGACTTTTAAGCAGGTCAACATTCACAAGGCCGCAGGGCCAGACGGATTACCAGGACGTGTACTCCGAGCATGTGCTGACCAACTGGCAAGTGTCTTCACTGACATTTTCAACATGTCCCTGACTGAGTCTGTAATACCAACATGTTTCAAGCAGACCACCATAGTCCCCGTGCCCAAGAACTCTAAGATAACCTGCCTAAATGACTACCGACCCGTAGCACTGACGTCTGTAGCCATGAAGTGCTTTGAAAGACTGGTCATGGCTCACATCAACAGCATAATCCCAGAAACCCTAGACCCACTCCAATTTGCATACCGCCCCAACAGATCCACAGATGATGCAATCTCTATCGCACTCCACACTGCCCTTTCCCACCTGGACAAGAGGAACACCTACGTGAGAATGCTATTCGTTGACTACAGCTCAGCATTCAACACCATAGTGCCCTCAAAGCTCATCACTAAGCTAAGGATCCTGGGACTAAACACCTCCCTCTGCAACTGGATCCTGGACTTCCTGACGGGCCGCCCCCAGGTGGTAAGGGTAGGTAACAACACATCTGCCACACTGATCCTCAACACGGGGGCCCCTCAGGGGTGCGTGCTCAGTCCCCTCCTGTACTCTCTGTTCACCCATGACTGCATGGCCAGGCACGACTCCAACACCATCATTAAGTTTGCCGACGACACAACAGTGGTAGGCCTGATCACCGACAACGATGAGACAGCCTATAGGGAGGAGGTCAGAGATCTGGCCGTGTGGTGCCAGGACAACAACCTCTCCCTCAACGTGACCAAGACAAAGGAGATGATTGTGGACTACAGGAAAAAAAGAGGACTGAGCACGCCCCCATTCTCATCGACGGGGCTGTAGTGGAACAGGTTGAGAGCTTCAAGTTCCTTGGTGTCCACATCACCAACGAACTATCATGGTCCAAACACACCAAGACAGTCGTGAAGAGGGCACGACAAAGCCTATTCCCCCTCAGGAGACTAAAAAGATTTGGCATGGGTCCTCAGATCCTCAAAAAATTCTACAGCTGCACCATCGAGAGCATCCTGACTGGTTGCATCACCGCCTGGTATGGCAACTGCTTGGCCTCTGACCGCAAGGCACTACAGAGGGTAGTGCGTACGGCCCAGTACATCACAGGGGCAAAGCTCCCTGCCATCCAGGACCTCTATACCAGGCGGTGTCAGAGGAAGGCCCTCAAAATTGTCAAAGACTCCAGTCACCCTAGTCATAGACTGTTCTCTCTGCTACCGCACGGCAAGCGGTACCGGAGTGCCAAGTCTAGGTCCAAAAGACTTCTCAACAGCTTCTACCCCCAAGCCATAAGACTCCTGAACAGCTAATCATGGCTACCCGGACTATTTGCACTGCCCCCCACCCCATACTTTTTTACGCTGCTGCTACTCTGTTAAGTATTTATGCATAGTCACTTTAACTCTACCCACATGTACATATTACCTCAACTACCTCAACTAGCCGGTGCCCCCCGCACATTGACTATGCAACGGTACCCCCTGTATATATAGCCTCCCTACTGTCACTTTATTCTATTGTATATATAGCCTCCCTACTGTCACTTTATTTTTACTTCTGCTCTTTTTTTCTCAACACTTTTTTTGTTGTTTTATTCTTACTTTTTTGTTTAAAATAAATGCACTGTTGGTTAAGGGCTGTAAGTAAGCATTTCACTGTAATGTCTGCACCTGTTGTATTCGGCGCATGTGACCAATAAAATTTGATTTGATTTGATTTGATGTCTAAATCAGTCCCTGGTTAAAGGGGAATCACCCACCTGGTGTCCCAGGTCTAAATCAGTCCCTGGTTAAAGGGGAATCACCCACCTGGTGTCCCAGGTCTAAATCAGTCCCTGGTTAAAGGGGAATCACCCACCTGGTGTCCCAGGTCTAAATCAGTCCCTGGTTAAAGGGGAATCACCCACCTGGTGTCCCAGGTCTAAATCAGTCCCTGGTTAAAGGGGAATCACCCACCTGGTGTCCCAGGTCTAAATCAGTCCCTGGTTAAAGGGGAATCACCCACCTGGTGTCCCAGGTCTAAATCAGTCCCTGGTTAAAGGGGAATCACCCACCTGGTGTCCCAGGTCTAAATCAGTCCCTGGTTAAAGGGGAATCACCCACCTGGTGTCCCAGGTCTAAATCAGTCCCTGGTTAAAGGGGAATCACCCACCTGGTGTCCCAGGTCTAAATCAGTCCCTGGTTAAAGGGGAATCATGGAAAAAATGCAGTGGCGCTGGCATCGCTCAAGAGTTGAGTTTGAGGGCTCTCTGTTTTTATCATGCAAAAAGTCATGAATTCTGTCAGCACAGAAAGAGATGTCAAAAAGCTATTTATTGTTTTACTGCTTTGGGGTAGTGTGGGAGGTTGCATTTCTAGACTCACTGGTTTTACACACCAACTAAATGTTTTTGGTAGACCACAATGGTCTTGTTGTGATCGACTTGCCTATCTACTGACTGTCACAACAACCTCACTATAGAGAATTCAGTTAATTACCAATTATTCATTATATTATCCAGGTTTTTTCATTGGTGATCTGTCCTTGAAAAGGCTTTTTAAATAAGTCCTTACCCAGCCAGTACTCTCCCGCTGCATGTCCAAAGCCGTTCTTGTACTGGTCCCATCCTCTGTAGAAGTTCACTGTTCCATCCATCCTCCTCTGGAACACCTAGAAGGAGAGGGAGGGAGAGAAGGAGGAGGGGGTGAAGGAGAGGAGAAGATGAAGGAGAGGGAGGGAGAGAAGGAGAGAGGGAGAGAAGGAGAGGGAGGGAGAGAAGGAGAGGGAGGGAGAGAAGGAGAGGGAGGCGGGTGAAAGAGGGAGGGAGAGAAGGAAAGAGAGGGAAGAGGGGGAGGCGGGTGAAGGAGAGGAAACATTGTAAGCAACTAGGCCATGTCGTCAAGTACTGACTCAGGAGAATTCAGTAGCAACGATTGATCAGACCTATTATCTGGCAGAATACTGTTGTATTAAAATACGGTTGATCAGACGAGTATGGGAAGGTGTTGAGGCGGTAGTATGGTGTTGAGGCTGACGAGTAGTGAGGCGGAGGTGTTGAGGCTGAGTAGATGGGTTGGGATAGATGGTGTTGATCGGGGAGGCTGACTAGTATGGTGGAGGTGTTGAGGCTGACAGGAGAGGAGGTGAGAGAAGGTGGTCTGAGTAGGTGACTTAGTATGGTGTGATGGTGTTGAGGTTGACTAGTATGGTGTTGAGGTTGACTAGTATGGTGTGATGGTGTTGAGGCTGACTAGTATGGTGTGATGGTGTTGAGGCTGACTAGTATGGTGTTGAGGTTGACTAGTATGGTGTTGAGGCTGACTAGTATGGTGTTGAGGTTGACTAGTATGGTGTTGAGGCTGACTAGTATGGTGTTGAGGCTGACTAGTATGGTGTGAAGGGTTTGAGGCTGACTAGTATGGTCTGAAGGTGTTGAGGCTGACTAGTATGGTGTGAAGGTGTTGAGGCTGACTAGTATGGTCTGATGGTGTTGAGGTTGACTAGTATGGTCTGAAGGTGTTGAGGCTGACTAGTATGGTGTTGAGGCTGACTAGTATGGTGTTGAGGCTGACTAGTATGGTGTTGAGGCTGACTAGTATGGTCTGAAGGTGTTGAGGCTGACTAGTATGGTCTGAAGGTGTTGAGGCTGACTAGTATGGTCTGAAGGTGTTGAGGCTGACTAGTATGGTGTTGAGGCTGACTAGTATGGTGTGAAGGTGTTGAGGCTGACTAGTATGGTCTGAAGGTGTTGAGGCTGACTAGTATGGTCTGAAGGTGTTGAGGCTGACTAGTATGGTGTGAAGGTGTTGAGGCTGACTAGTATGGTCTGAAGGTGTTGAGGCTGACTAGTATGGTCTGAAGGTGTTGAGGCTGACTAGTATGGTGTTGAGGCTGACTAGGATGGTCTGAAGGTGTTGAGGCTGACTAGTATGGTGTTGAGGCTGACTAGGATGGTCTGAAGGTGTTGAGGCTGACTAGTATGGTGTGATGGTGTTGAGGCTGACTAGTATGGTCTAAAGGTGTTGAGGCTGACGAGTATGGTGTTGAGGTGTTGAGGCTGACTAGGATGGTCTGAAGGTGTTGAGGCTGACTAGTATGGTCTGAAGGTGTTGAGGCTGACTAGTATGGTCTGAAGGTGTTGAGGCTGACTAGTATGGTCTGAAGGTGTTGAGGCTGACTAGTATGGTCTGAAGGTGTTGAGGCTGACTAGGATGGTGTGATGGTGTTGAGGCTGACTAGTATGGTCTGAAGGTGTTGAGGCTGACTAGTATGGTGTTGAGGCTGACTAGTATGGTGTGAAGGTGTTGAGGCTGACTAGTATGGTCTGAAGGTGTTGAGGCTGACTAGTATGGTCTGAAGGTGTTGAGGCTGACTAGTATGGTCTGAAGGTGTTGAGGCTGACTAGTATGGTGTTGAGGCTGACTAGTATGGTCTGAAGGTGTAGAGGCTGACTAGTATGGTCTGAAGGTGTTGAGGCTGACTAGTATGGTCTGAAGGTGTTGAGGCTGACTAGTATGGTGTGAAGGTGTTGAGGCTGACTAGGATGGTCTAAAGGTGTTGAGGCTGACTAGTATGGTGTGAAGGTGTTGAGGCTGACTAGTATGGTGTTGAGGCTGACTAGTATGGTCTGAAGGTGTTGAGGCTGACTAGTATGTTCTGAAGGTGTTGAGGCTGACTAGTATGGTGTTGAGGCTGACTAGTATGGTCTGAAGGTGTTGAGGCTGACTAGTATGGTGTGAAGGTGTTGAGGCTGACTAGGATGGTCTAAAGGTGTTGAGGCTGACTAGTATGGTCTGAAGGTGTTGAGGCTGACTAGTATGGTCTGAAGGTGTTGAGGCTGACTAGGATGGTCTGAAGGTGTTGAGGCTGACTAGGATGGTCTGAAGGTGTTGAGGCTGACTAGGATGGTCTGAAGGTGTTGAGGCTGACCAGGATGGTCTGAAGGTGTTGAGGCTGACTAGATGGTGTTGAGGCTGACTAGGATGGTCTGAAGGTGTTGAGGCTGACTAGGATGGTCTGAAGGTGTTGAGGCTGACTAGGGTGTTGAGGCTGACTAGGATGGCACCATATGTCTTTCAACTATGCTGTGATGTTTAACATACAATTTCAATATATCTAATCGAATAGAATCCACAGATTGTGAGTTGAAGATAAATACTTTTTACTAAGAGTGTTAGTATATTAGTAGTTGATTGACCCGGTCTCTCCAGATCTCCCAACAGTCCTATTTCTAGGGTCAATTTTAGATGAATGTTATGCATTTTCAGCCATTCCTGAACCTGAGACCAGAACCAGGCTAACTGAGGGCAATACCTAAATAAATGGTCAATTGATTCTGTATCCTCACAACACAATCTGCAGAGCTGCGATGATTGTATTCCCCAAATATTCAACATTTTGTTGGTGGCAAGAATTCTATATACCATGGAATTGGTATATCAAAAATCTCTTCCCAACTATTTTGCAATCTGCATGGCACACAGCTGTCAACATCCTGGTCCTCAAATGAAACTGCTATACTTTCCTATTCATGCTATGTTTATTCCTCTGCCAGTTTGATCCTTTATATTGGGCAGACAGACCAGTTCCCTACCTCCTCCCTTGATCCTTTATATTGGGCAGACAGACCAGTTTTTATATTGGGCAGACAGACCAGTTCCCTACCTCCTCCCTTGATCCTTTATATTGGGCAGACAGACCAGTTCCCTACCTCCTCCCTTGATCCTTTATACTGGGCAGACAGACCAGTTCCCTACCTCCTCCCTTGATCCTTTATATTGGGCAGACAGACCAGTTCCCTACCTCCTCCCTTGATCCTTTATATTGGGCAGACAGACCAGTTCCCTACCTCCTCCCTTGATCCTTTATATTGGGCAGACAGACCAGTTCCCTACCTCCTCCCTTGATCCTTTATACTGGGCAGACAGACCAGTTCCCTACCTCCTCCCTTTATCCTTTATATTGGGCAGACAGACCAGTTCCCTACCTCCTCCCTTGATCCTTTATATTGGGCAGACAGACCAGTTCCCTACCTCCTCCCTTGATCCTTTATATTGGGCAGACAGACCAGTTCCCTACCTCCTCCCTTGATCCTTTATATTGGGCAGACAGACCAGTTCCCTACCTCCTCCCTTGATCCTTTATATTGGGCAGACAGACCAGTTCCCTACCTCCTCCCTTGATCCTTTATATTGGGCAGACAGACCAGTTCCCTACCTCCTCCCTTGATCCTTTATATTGGGCAGACAGACCAGTTCCCTACCTCCTCCCTTGATCCTTTATACTGGGCAGACAGACCAGTTCCCTGCCTCCTCCCTTGATCCTTTATACTGGGCAGACAGACCAGTTCCCTACCTCCTCCCCTTGATCCTTTATATTGGGCAGACAGACCAGTTCCCTGCCTCCTCCCGCTGCCACCAGCCTCCTCCATGTTTGGGGTAATGCTGTAATCAATTGGTTGTTATCTTGGATTGAGCAGACCTTCCCATGCGATTCTGATAACTCCATGAAAGGCACAACTCTACCATTCAAATTTACAATATCATTTAAAAACAAAAATACCCTTTTCAAACATCTTTCCCATAAATACAGTTATTTTATCAACCAGCACATTCGAGTTCAGCCATAATATTAGTTGTAATATTTGTTATTCTGAAGGTGTTGCCCAAACCCTCTATCTGAACGCTGTTATGTACTCTGTTAAAACCGTTTCCTACTAGGTAGCCTACTCACAGTCCATTTCCCTCCGTCAGTGTCCATATCACAGTAGACGTATCGAGGAGAGTTGGGTCCAGCAGGGTAGATCCTGTAGACACCACTGGTCTTAGAACCGTTGTTGTAGACGTCAGCGCAGTCCAGAGGCTGGAACATCAGTACCTTAGAGTGAACTGCTACTGACAGCAGCACGTGGAGGAACTTCAGGGCCTGAAACATGGGAAACCACAGAGCGCCTGTTCAATTAACATTCTGCTTGTCATTCTATGTGTGAAACTTACAATTACTGCTCAAAATATGGAAATAGATCTGGTTACATATACAGTGGGGGAAAAAAGTATTTAGTCAGCCACCAATTGTGCAAGTTCTCCCACTTAAAAAAGATGAGAGAGGCCTGTAATTTTCATCATAGGTACATCGTCAACTATGACAGACAAAATTAGAAAATAAAATCCAGAAAATCACATTGTAGGATTTTTTTATGAATTTATTTGCAAATTATGGTGGAAAATAAGTATTTGGTCAATAACAAAAGTTTCTCAATACTTTGTTATATACCCTTTGTTGGCAATGACACAGGTCAAACGTTTTCTTTAAGTCTTCACAAGGTTTTCACACACTGTTGCTGGTATTTGCTGTTGCTGTTGCGCCCATTCCTCCATGCAGATCTCCTGTAGAGCAGTGATGTTTTGGGGCTGTCGCTGGGCAACACAGACTTTCAACTCCCTCCAAAGATTTTCTATGGGGTTGAGATCTGGAGACTGGCTAGGCCACTCCAGGACCTTGAAATGCTTCTTACGAAGCCACTCCTTCGTTGCCCGGGCGGTGTGTTTGGGATCATTGTCATGCTGAAAGACCCAGCCACGTTTCATCTTCAATGCCCTTGCTGATGGAAGGAGATTTTCACTCAAAATCTCACGATACATGGCCCCATTCATTCTTTCCTTTACACGGATCAGTCGTCCTGGTCCCTTTGCAGAAAAACAGCCCCAAAGCATGATGTTTCCACCCCCATGCTTCACAGTATGTATGGTGTTCTTTGGATGCAACTCAGCATTCTTTGTCCTCCAAACACGACGAGTTGAGTTTTTACCAAAAAGTTATATTTTGGTTTCATCTGACCATCTGACATTCTCCCAATCCTCTTCTGGATCATCCAAATGCACTCTAGCAAACTTCAGACGGGCCTGGACATGTACTGGCTTAAGCAGGGGGACACGTCTGGCACTGCAGGATTTGAGTCCCTGGCGGTGTCGTGTGTTACTGATGGTAGGCTTTGTTACTTTGGTCCCAGCTCTCTGCAGGTCATTCACTAGGTCCCCCCGTGTGGTTCTGGGATTTTTGCTCACCGTTCTTGTGAACATTTTGACCCCACGGGGTGAGATCTTGCGTGGAGCCCCAGATCGAGGGAGATTATCAGTGGTCTTGTATGTCTTCCATTTCCTAATTTTTTAAAAAAAAATTATTTCACCTTTATTTAACCAGATAAGCCAGTTGAGAACAGGTTCTCATTTACAACTGCGACCTGGCCAAGATAAAGCAAAGTAGTGCAATAAAAACAACACAGAGTTACATATGGGGTAAAAAAAAACATAAAGTCAGAAATACAACAGAAAATATATATACAGTGTGTGCAAATGTAGCAAGTTATGGAGGTAAGGCAATAAATAGGCTATAGTGCAGAATAATTACAATAGTATTAACACTGGAATGCTAGATGTGCAAGAGATTATGTGCAAATAGAGATACTGGGGTGCAAAAGAGCAAAATAAATAACAATATAGGGATGAGGTAGTTGGGTGGGCTAATTTCAGATGGGCTGTGTACAGGTGCAGTGATCGGTAAGGTGCTCTGACAACTGATGCTTAAAGTTATTGAGGGAGATAAGAGTCTCCAGCTTCAGAGATTTTTGCAATTCGTTCCAGTCATTGGCAACAGAGAACTGGAAGGAATGGCGGCCAAAGGAGGTGTTGGCTTTGGGAATGACCAGTGAGATATACCTGCTGGAGCGCAGACTACGGGTGGGTGCTGCTATGGTGACCAATGAGCTAAGATAAGGCGGGGATTTGCCTAGCAGTGATTTATAGATGGCCTGGAGCCAGTGGGTTTGACGACGGACATGTAGTGAGGACCAGCCAACAAGAGCGTACAGGTCACAGTGGTGGGTAGTGTATGGGGCTTTGGAGACAAAACGGATGGCACTGTGATAGACTACATCCAATTTGCTGAGTAGAGTGTTGGAGGCTATTTTGTAAATGACATCGCCGAAGTCAAGGATCGGTAGGATAGTCAGTTTTACGAGGCATGTTTGGCAGCATGAGTGAAGGAGGCTTTGTTGCGAAATAGGAAGCCGATTCTAGATTTAACTTTGGATTGGAGATTCTTTATGTGAGTCTGGAAGTTGAGTTTACAGTCTAACCAGACACCTAGATATTTGTAGTTGTCCACATACTCTAGGTCAGACCCGTCGAGAGTGGTGATTCTAGTCGGGTGGGCGGGTGCTAGCAGCGTTCGATTGAAAAGCATGCATTTAGTTTTACTAGTGTTTAAGAGCAGTTGAAGGCTACTGAAGGATTGTTGTATGGCATTGAAGCTCGTTTGGAGGTTTGTTAACACAGTGTCCAATGAAGGGCCAGATGTATACAAAATGGTGTCGTCTGCGTAGAGGTGGATCTGAGAGTCACCAGCAGCAAGAGCGACATCATTGATATACACGGAGAAAAGTGTCGGCCCAAGAATTGAACCCTGTGGCACCCCCATAGAGACTGCCATAGGTCCAGACAACAGGCCCTCCGATTTGACACACTGAACTCTATCTGAGAAGTAGTTGGTGAACCAGGCGAGGCAGTCATTTGAGAAACCAAGGCTATTTAGTCTGCCAATAAGAATGCGGTGGTTGACAGAGTCGAAAGCCTTGGCCAGGTCGATGAAGACGGCTGCACAGTACTGTCTATTATCAATCGCGGTTATAATATCGTTTAGGACCTTGAGCGTGGCTGAAGTGCACCCGTGACCAGCTCGGAAACCGGATTGCATAGCGGAGAAGGTACGGTGGTATTCGAAATGGTCGATGATCTGTTTTTTAACTTGGCTTTCGAATACTTTCGAAAGGCAGGGCAGGATGGATATAGGTCTGTAGCAGTTTGGATCTAGAGTGTCACCCCCTTTGAAGAGGGGGATGACTGCTCCCACAGTTGATTTCTTCAAACCAAGCTGCTTACCTATTGCAGATTCAGTCTTCCCAGCCTGGTGCAGGTCTACAATTTTGTTTCTGGTGTCCTTTGACAGCTCTTTGGTCTTGGCCATAGTGGAGTTTGGAGTGTGACTGTTTGAGGTTGTGGACAGGTGTCTTTTGTACTGATAACAAGTTCAAACAGGTGCCATTAATACAGGTAACGAGTGGAGGACAGAGGAGCCTTTTAAAGAAGAAGTTACAGGTCTGTGAGAGCCAGAAATCTTGCTTGTTTGTAGGTGACCAAATACTTATTTTCCACCATAATTTGCAAATAAATTCATAACAAATCCTACAATGTGATTTTCTGGAAAAAAAATGCTTAATTTGTCTGTCATAGTTGACGTGTACCTATGATGAAAATTACAGGCCTCTCTCATCTTTTTAAGTGGGAGAACTTGCACAATTGGTGGCTGACTAAATACTTTTTTTCCCCCACTGTAACAGTCTGTAAGTGGTAAAATGATGCAGATGTAAAATGATGCCTACAACTTACCTGCATTGTTGGAATGGTAAAAAGTATTTTTCCAGTTGGTTTTCAGCCGGACAAGCAAATAATGTGATTGTGACTCATCCATCCTTTGTGTACTTTTTTAGAAGGGGTGGGTGGATCATGATTGGCTAATATTTATCAGGGGAGCAAACACGATTTCACAATACGGGCAGTTCCACTTTTTGTAATTCCCTGGACTTTCTGTCTTTTTAAACAGTGTTTTTATTTTATCCATATAGCCTTAGTTGTCTCGACGTTACATGTACTCTACCTTTCTGTTCATATTTTGTTAGTAAATTGTCACATGTTGTTTTACTTTAAACCACTTAATCGAATAATGCATAGAAATACCAGATCTGTGATCCGTAGCGCCTCATCTTGGAAACCCGGAACCAAAACCCTGCGTCACCTCCCATGTGGGACAGACGTTTCTAAAATGCAGCTAGAAACTGTATTCTTTTATTGAAGAAAAATGGCGATATGCTTCAGCTGTCCAGAAGGATTGTTATGTTAGTGGAAGAAGTTTAGAGGTTTAAATTTGTTAGAGGGTTGACAAATTTGAGGCTAGTGTTAATGGGTTGCACGTTTCGTCACAATATTGTTTTGAACGGTGTGACTTCCGACTGGAAATAAGACACTCCTGACTGAACCTTCTACTCAATGTATTGTCAATTGGTGCTGATGAAAATAGTGGCTTTGGAAACACAATGCCATTTCTAAAGGAGGCAAATAATTAGTAGGACAACCTTCTGTCGTCGTTGTGATGTCATCAGATTGACTTTTAGCTGTAGTATAATATATAATAATAATATGCCATTTAGCAGATGCTTTTATCCAAAGCGACTTACAGTCATGTGTGCATACATTTCTACGTATGGGTGGTCCCGGGAATCGAACCCACTACCCTGGCTTTACAAGCGCCGTGCTCTACCAATTGAGCTACAGACGACCACAACTAAGGACCACAAGGACCACAGTATAACTTTAGCTAGCTAGTTAAGATAAAAGGGAAGAGCACCAGATTTTAGCTAGCTAACGTTAGGAATGCTAGGTATTTTTTTTACGAACTTCACTAGCTAATGGCAACATTGCCATCCGTCTAAAAGTAATTCGGACGACATCATAATGATGGCAAAGTTGTTTCCTACTAATTATTTGCATCATGTAGGAACCTGTTTCCAGGCCACTATATTCTAATTTTATAATTTGTCATTAGCCACCGTTCAGAATGACTGGGTACTACCGCTTGACTTCTGGGAATCAGTATGGCTGAGGCATATTTAGAATGTTCACAACAATGGCGTGACGCGACCGGGTGATGGAGGGTGCAACCAATGAAGAGTAGTGACTGTGTGTAGGGGGTGGTTCCCAACAGTATTAGTGGGGTAGTGATGGTGGTGGTGTGGTGGTGATGGTGGTGGTGGTGATGGTGGTGGTGATAGTAGTGTTGGTAGTAGCCTTTAGTGACTAGGCCAGAAGTAGCGGTGGCGTTGGAGCGGCCATCTTGCAACGCAATGACTTTTCCTTCACAAACTCTCTTTAGACTAGTACAAAGGCAGTGTCCGAAATATGTCTTGACTACTACTTACTGAAACTTCATACTGTGTACTAGAGGTCCTCCGAAAGGGATCCGTGGCTTTCCCAACCCGACCCGATATGCATAAATTAATGTAAACAAACGGAGACCCATTCCGAATGGACCCGTGGACAGTCAATGTTTTAGGATCTTTTAAAGAACATAAAAACATTTGTTCTGGGAATGTTCTTGCAACATCAGGCAAATGTTTTTACAATCAACAGTATTGTAATAATCAGCACAACTGGACAGTTTTTGTGTTTTGGGAACATATCTTTAGTGATGTCCCCACTATGTTCTCACAAGACTGTTCCCACAATCTAATGAAACATTCTGGGAACCTTTTTTAAAGAACAGATTAAATGTGATCTTGGAACGTTCTTGCAACATCAGGCAAATGTTTTATACGAACGTTCTATAATTATCAGCACAACTGGACAGTTTTTGTGTTTTGGGAACATTATGTTCTGGGAACTTTCACAGAACCAATTTTGGTGTCATCAAGGCAAAGGGTGGCTATTTGAAGAATCTCAAATATAAAATATATCTTGATTTGTTTTACTCTTTTTTGGTTACTACATGATTCCATATGTGTTATTTCATAGTTTTGATGTCTTCACTATTATTCTACAATGAATAGTAAAAAAAAAAAAAAGGAAATTTCGACTGTTAATGTACGTAAAAATGTATTGATGAAAAAAATTAATTTGGCCTTACTGCTATTAGCCCATACAAACACATTGAATAACAGATTCACTACCTGGAACAACAGATAGTCCTTACTGCTATTAGCCCATACAAACACATTGAATAACAGATTCACTACATGGAACAACAGATAGTCCTTACTGCTATTAGCCCATACAAACACATTGAATAACAGATTCACTACATGGAACAACAGATAGTCCTTACTGCTATTAGCCCATACAAACACATTGAATAACAGATTCACTACATGGAACAACAGATAGTCCTTACTGCTATTAGCCCATACAAACACATTGAATAACAGATTCACTACATGGAACAACAGATAGTCCTTACTGCTATTAGCCCATACAAACACATTGAATAACAGATTCACTACATGGAACAACAGATAGTCCTTACTGCTATTAGCCCATACAAACACATTGAATAACAGATTCACTACATGGAACAACAGATAGTCCTTACTGCTATTAGCCCATACAAACACATTGAATAACAGATTCACTACATGGAACAACAGATAGTCCTTACTGCTATTAGCCCATACAAACACATTGAATAACAGATTCACTACATGGAACAACAGATAGTCCTTACTGCTATTAGCCCATACAAACACATTGAATAACAGATTCACTACATGGAACAACAGATAGTCTTTACTGCTATTAGCCCATACAAACACATTGAATAGTCCCCCCCTGTCCTATATCTGAGAGATTATAAATGTTTTTTTGTTATTTTAACATGTATTTAACCCCTTATTTTTGGCACTAAACAGTCTCCATATATACTTCCATTCATTTTTAAAAAACTGGTAACGGGGGTCCTTCAATCTTTCTATAGAGGGGTCATAAAAGTGTGTATTTTTACTGCTTTGGGGTAGTGTGGGAGGTTGCATTTCTAGACTCACTGGTTTTACACACCAACTAATTGTTTTTGGTAGACCACAATGGTCTTGTTGTGATCGACCTGCCTATCTACTGACTGTCACAACAACCTCACTATAGAGAAGTCAGTTAACTACCAATTATTCATTATATTATCCAGGTTTTCCATTGGTGATCTGTCCTTGAAAAGGCTTTTTAAATAAGTCCTTACCCAGCCAGTACTCTCCGCTGCATGTCCAAAGCCGTTCTTGTACTGGTCCCATCCTCTGTAGAAGTTCACTGTTCCATCCATCCTCCTCTGGAACACCTAGAAGGAGGGAGAGGGAGGCGGGTAAGAGGGAGGAGAGAAGGAGAGGGAGGGAGAGAAGAGAGGGGGGAGGGAGAGAAGGAGAGGGAGGCGGGTGAAGGAGAGAGGCTGAAGGAGAGGGAGGCGGGTGAAGGAGAGGGAGGGAGAGATGGAGAGGGAGGGGAGAGATGGAGAGGAGGGAGAGAAGGAGGAAAAAGATCAGACCTCTTATCTGGCAGAATACTGTTGTGTTAAAATACGATTGATCAGACCTCATCTCGCAGAATACTGTTGTATTAAAATACTTCAACAAGATCAGTGTATGTCGATGTATCACGTATTTGTTGATGCTGACTAGTATGATCTGACGGTGTTGAGGCTGACTAGTATGGTGTGAAGGTGTTGAGGCTGACTAGGATGGTGTTGAGGCTGACTAGTATGGTCTGAAGGTGTTGAGGCTGACTAGTATGGTGTGATGGTGTTGAGGTTGACTAGTATGGTCTGAAGGTGTTGAGGCTGACTAGTATGGTGTTGAGGCTGACTAGTATGGTGTGATGGTGTTGAGGCTGACTAGTATGTGTTGAGGCTGACTAGTATGGTGTGATGGTGTTGAGGCTGACTAGTATGGTGTGATGGTGTTGAGGCTGACTAGTATGGTGTTGAGGCTGACTAGTATGGTGTGATGGTGTTGAGGCTGACTAGTATGGTGTTGAGGCTGACTAGTATGGTGTGATGGTGTTGAGGCTGACTAGTATGGTGTGATGGTGTTGAGGCTGACTAGTATGGTGTGATGGTGTTGAGGCTGACTAGTATGGTGTGATGGTGTTGAGGCTGACTAGTATGGCTGATGGTGTTGAGGCTGACTAGGATGGTGGCTGAAGGGTGTTGAGGCTGACTAGGATGGTCTGACTAGTGGTGTTGAGGCTGACTAGTATGGTCTGATGGTGTTGAGGCTGACTAGTATGGTCTGAATGGTGTTGAGGCTGACTAGGATGGTGTGAATTGGTGTTGAGGCTGACTAGGATGGTGTTGAGGCTGACTAGGATGGTGTTGAGGCTGACTAGTATGGTCTGAAGGTGTTGAGGCTGACTAGGATGGTGAGGTGTTGAGGCTGACTAGTATGGTGTGAAGGTGTTGATGCTGACTAGTATGGTGCTGATGGTGTTGAGGCTGACTAGTATTGGCTGAATGGTGTTGAGGCTGACTAGTATGGTGTGATGGTGTTGAGGCTGACTAGGATGGTGTAGGCTAGATGGTGTTGAGGCTGACTAGTATGGTCTGAAGGTGTTGAGGCTGACTAGGATGGTCTGATGGTGTTGAGGCTGACTAGTATGTGGCTGAGATGGTGTTGAGGCTGACTAGTATGGTGGCTGAAGGTGTTGAGGCTGACTAGTATGGTTTGAGGCTGATATAAGGTGTTGAGGCTGACTAGTATGGTGGAGGCTGACTATGATGGTGTTGAGGTTGACTAGTATGGTGTGATGGTGTTGAGGCTGACTAGTATGGTGTGATGGTGTTGAGGCTGACTAGTATGGTGTGATGGTGTTGAGGCTGACTAGTATGGTGTGATGGTGTTGAGGCTGACTAGTATGGTGTTGAGGCTGACTAGTATGGTGTGATGGTGTTGAGGCTGACTAGTATGGTGTGATGGTGTTGAGGCTGACTAGTGATGGTGTTGAGGCTGACTAGGATGGTGTTGAGGCTGACTAGTATGGTGTGATGGTGTTGAGGCTGACTAGTATGGCGGTGTTGAGGCTGACTATTATGGTCTGAAGGTGTTGAGGCTGTCTAGGATGGCACCATACAGTGAGGGGAAAAAAGTATTTGATCCCCTTTTGATTTTGTACGTTTGCCCACTGACAAAGAAATGGTCAGTCTATAATTTTAATGGTAGGTTTATTTGAACAGTGAGAGACAGAATAACAACAACAAAATCCAGAAAAAAAGCATGTCAAAAATGTTATAAATTGATTTGCATTTTAATGAGGGAAATAAGTATTTGACCCCCCTCTCAATCAGAAAGATTTCTGGCTCCCAGGTGTCTTTTATACAGGTAACGAGCTGAGATTAGGACCACACTCTTAAAGGGAGTGCTCCTAATCTCAGTTTGTTACCTGTATAAATGACACCTGTCCACAGAAGCAATCAGTCAATCAGATTCCAAACTCTCCACCATGGCCAAGACCAAAGAGCTCTCCAAGGATGTCAGGGACAAGATTGTAGACCTACACAAGGCTGGAATGGGCTACAAGACCATCGCCAAGCAGCTTGGTGAGAAGGTGACAACATTTGGTGCGATTTATTCGCAAATGGAAGAAACACAAAAGAACTGTCAATCTCCCTCGGCCTGGGGCTCCATGCAAAATCTCACCTCGTGGAGTTGCAATGATCATGAGAACGGTGAGGAATCAGCCCAGAACTACACGGGAGGATCTTGTCAATGATCTCAAGGCAGCTGGGACCATAGTCACCAAGAAAACAATTGGTAACACACTACGCCGTGAAGGATTGAAATCCTGCAGCGCCCGCAAGGTCCCCCTGCTCAAGAAAGCACATATACAGGCCCGTCTGAAGTTTGCCAATGAACATCTGAACGATTCAGAGGAGAACTGTCACGAGAATTTATATCTCTATGCTTTGAATAATTCCCAGAGGGTGTAAGGCTCTGGTTTTAATAATGAATTAAACAAAGGTCCACAACCAGCAAGAATGATCTGTAGTATTTAATCATGGAGAGCTCTCTCGCCAAAACACACACACACACATCGCCTTTTAATACCCCTTCAAACAAAGGAACTTTGCTCCGCCCACCTTTAGGCGCCCTGTAACCAGTTTCTAAGTCCCCTTCATCCTGGAATGTTTGTCTCAGCAGTTTCTAACTCACCCCCTCTGTTAGTGGGTTTACAATGATAACCCTAACACAGTTCTCAGTCATCATCAGTATTGGGGTGAACAATTTTAGTCATAATCATAATTCCTCTATCAATTCACCCGTTGACTAAATTTTTACACCCTCAGGATAAATGTATTTACAAGCATGATCAATCTGACCTTCATACATCAGAACTAATAAACGTTTCATCCAATTGCGGTCTTTCAGGGTCAAAGTCCTCGTCATCCACCAAGCCTGGAGGATCGTTTTTCACATTCCACTGGTCAGAGTCCGGATTCCGTCCATATCTCACCATCGGTTGAGACACTGCATTTCTCCAACGCCTTACTCACCAACCCTCGGACACAGGGAACAAGACAACAACAACCACATAATACCAAGCAATTGCATCCAATTGCGGTGGCTGCCCCCCAAGATGGTGGCTGCTATCTTTTTCCATTTACCAAACATTTCATCAAATCACCCTATCAAAGATGTATTAACTCCCTGAGTTCTCAGCCCATTCTTCACTTAGAGCAGTCAATCCTGCTAGAGCTCTGGTGACTGTCCCATCCGGTGCGGTGTTGTTAGGGATAAATGTGCAACAATGGCCACCATTCTATAGACACCGCCCCTTTCTGCCTGATCTAGAGCCAACCTATTTTTCCAAGTCATGAGCGAGGTGGCGGATAATTGTTCAGAGATCCCCTTTACTGCATCCCTAGTCTGGCCAATAAATCGTTTATGGTCCACATTTTTGTTTGTCACCCACCAAAAGAACGTGGTAGTAAACCCTTCCCCTACTTGTTTCATAGCTCGGTATCCATCCGGTACCCCCCTTGGTATCCCAATCGCATCCATCTAAATAGGGCTATTCTCCTTCTTGTTAAAACTCCTCCTACGTCAGTTTAACCCTTTCCTTGGTTCCTGGTGACTAGTTCTAACTAGCTGAATCAGTAGAACCAGGGCGCAGGTACCTAGCCACCCCTTTGGTATTCTCTGCCTTATACTGCCTTTACTGGCACACGCCCACCACACATCGGTTACAGGGGGCTGTGAGGTTCAGAATTCTCTCCTGTGCTTCCGAACTTAAATCAGTCACATTACTACTATCTCCAATTGATAATTGGTGATGTCTTTGTTTCTCTTTACCCCCTATCTGGATGTCCAGTCCCGACCCGGTCCCATATCCCCGTCCCCAAGTGTGTTTAAACACTTGAGTCTAGGAACAATCCGCCGTGGGGCTCGAACACGAATATTATGGGATTTTATAATCCCAAATTGCTTGTTGACATGTACCCCACCCGTTGGCTACGTCCCCTAACCCTTATTTTGAATCCTACAGTCTGCCCTTCTCTGACTCCCATTTTGTAGGCCACTCGTCCTTGACGGTCAGTATGTCGGGTCGCTTCTCTTCTCTTTGACTTCTTAACAATGGTAAGGGCATAGCGTAGGTGTGGTGGTGGATCTTGACATATCAGGACCATTGCCGAGACTATGATGCAGCTCAGGTTATCCATATTCCCAAAAACCACCAACCCTCTCCTGCCCTCAGTCTTTCTGCTTGGTACCACCCCATACTCACACCCTGAGAACACACTACAGTGATGATAGGTCGGGGTAGGAGATCTTCGTTAACAGAGGTGATCCCCAGACCCTATTGGTCGAGTTCTTCTCTCTAACTCTGCGTGTGTTCAGTGGTGCTTGTATGTGGTCTTACCCTCTTGCAGTGGGTAACATGGACCCAGGTTGCTCTCTCTGCTATTCTAATGGCAAAGGCAGTGACCAATATAACCTGATAGGGCCCTTCCCAACAGGCGTGCTTCCAGTCTTTCTTCTTTAGGGACTGGATCCACACCAGTCACCTGGTTAGATAGAGTGGGTCACCTTCTCCTTTAGTTCACCTGTGGGAACGACAAAGACGTATTTTGAGATCCGGCTCGAAGGACCATTTGTCACGAGAATTTCTTTCTCTAATTAAACTCAATGCTTTGAATAATTCCCAGAGGGTGTAAGGCTCTGGTTTTAATAATGAATTAAACAAAGGTCCACAACCAGCAAGAATGATCTGTATTATTTAATCATGGAGAGCTCTCCCGCCAAAACACACTTTGCGCCGCCCACCTTTAGGAGGCCTTTAACCAGTTTCTCAGTCCCCTTCATCCTGGAATGTTTGTCTCAGCAGTTTCTAACTCCCCCCTCTGTTAGTGGGTTTATAATGATAACCCTAACACAGTTCACACAGTATCGGGGTGAACAATTTTAGTCATAATCATAATTCCTCTATCAAGAACTGGGTGAAAGTGTTGTGGTCAGATGAGACCAAAATCGATCTCTTTGTCATCATCTCAACTCGCCGTGTTTGGAGGAGGAGGAGGAATGCTGCCTATGACCCCAAGAACACCATCCCCACCGTCAAACATGGAGGTGGAAACATTATGCTTTGGGGGTGTTTTTCTGCTAAGGGGACAGGACAACTTCACACCATCAAAGGGACGATGGACGGGGCCATGTACCGTCAAATCTTGGGTGAGAACCTCCTTCCCCTCAGCCAGGGCATTGAAAATGGGTCGTGGATGGGTATTCCAGCATGACAATGACCCAAAACACACGGCCAAGGCAACAAAGGAGTAGCTCAAGAAGAGGCACATTAAAGATCCTGGAGTGGCCTAGCCAGTCTCCAGACCTTAATCCCATAGAGAATCTGTGGAGGGAGCTGAAGGTTCGAGTTGCCAAACGTCAGCCTCGAAACCTTAATGACTTGGAGAAGATCTGCAAAGAGGAGTGGAACAAAATCCCTCCTGAGATGTGTGCAAACCTGGTGGCCAACTACAAGAAACGTCTGACCTCTGTGATTGCCAACAAGGGTTTTGCCACCAAGTACTAAGTCATGTTTTGCAGAGGGGTCAAATACTTATTTCCCTCATTAAAATGCAAATCAATTTATAACATTTTTGACATGCGTTTTTCTGGATTTTTTTGTTGTTATTCTGTCTCTCACTGTTCAAATAAACCTACCATTAAAATGATAGACTGATCATGTCTATGTCAGTGGGCAAACGTACAAAATCAGCAGGGGATCAAATACTTTTTTCCCTCACTGTATATCTTTCAACTATGCTGTGATGTTTAAGCATACAATTTCAATATATCTAATCGAGTAGAATCCACAGATTGTGAGTTGAAGATAAATACTTTTTACTAAGAGTGTTAGTATATTAGTAGTTGATTGATCCGGTCTCCAGATCTCCCAACAGTCCTATTTCTAGGGTCAATTTTAGATGAATGTTATGCATTTTCAGCCATTCCTGAACCTGAGACCAGAACCAGGCTACCTGAGGGCAATACCAAAATAAATGGTCTATTGATTCTGTATCCTCACAACACAATCTGCAGAGCTTCGATGATCGTATGCCCCAAATATTCAACATTTTGTTGGTGGCAAGAATTCTATATAATAATTTTAGATGAAAAGCACGAAGTCTTGAATCTTGCGTCGTTTTATATATCAACTCATACACCCTGTACCATGGAATCGGTATATCATATTTTGCAATCTGTATGGCACAGCTGTCAACATCCTGGTCCTCAAATGAAACTGGTATACCTTCCTATTTATGCTATTTTTGTTCCTCCGCCAGTTTGATCCTTTATACTGGGCAGACAGACCAGTTCCCTACCTCCTCCCTTGATCCTTTATATTGGGCAGACAGACCAGTTCCCTACCTCCTCCCTTGATCCTTTATATTGGGCAGACAGACCAGTTCCCTACCTCCTCCCTTGATCCTTTATATTGGGCAGACAGACCAGTTCCCTACCTCCTCCCTTGATCCTTTATACTGGGCAGACAGACCAGTTCCCTACCTCCTCCCTTGATCCTTTATATTGGGCAGACAGACCAGTTCCCTACCTCCTCCCTTGATCCTTTATACTGGGCAGACAGACCAGTTCCCTACCTCCTCCCTTGATCCTTTATATTGGGCAGACAGACCAGTTCTCTACCTCCTCCCTTGATCCTTTATATTGGGCAGACAGACCAGTTCCCTACCTCCTCCCTTGATCCTTTATATTGGGGCAGACAGACCAGTTCCCTACCTCCTCCCTTGATCCTTTATATTGGGCAGACAGACCAGTTCCCTACCTCCTCCCTTGATCCTTTATATTGGGCAGACAGACCAGTTCCCTACCTCCTCCCTTGATCCTTTATATTGGGGCAGACAGACCAGTTCCCTACCTCCTCCCTTGATCCTTTATATTGGGCAGACAGACCAGTTCCCTACCTCCTCCCTTGATCCTTTATATTGGGCAGACAGACCAGTTCCCTACCTCCTCCCTTGATCCTTTATATTGGGGCAGACATACCAGTTCCCTACCTCCTCCCTTGATCCTTTATATTGGGCAGACAGACCAGTTCCCTACCTCCTCCCTTGATCCTTTATATTGGGCAGACAGACCAGTTCCCTACCTCCTCCCGCTGCCACCAGCCTCCTCCATGTTTGGGGTAATGCTGTAATCAATTGGTTGTTATCTTGGATTGAGCAGACCTTCCCATGCGATTCTGATAACTCCATGAAAGACACAACTCTACCATTCCATCATTTAAAAACAAAAATACCCTTTTCAAACATCTTTCCCATAAATACAGTTATTTTATCAACCAGCACATTCGAGTTCAGCCATAATATTTGTTGTAATATTTGTTATTCTGAAGGTGTTGCCCAAACCCTCAATATCTGAACGCTGTTATGTACTCTGTTAAAACCGTTTCCTACTAGGTAGCCTACTCACAGTCCATTTCCCTCCGTCAGTGTCCATATCACAATAGACGTATCGAGGAGAGTTGGGTCCAGCAGGGTAGATCCTGTAGACACCACTGGTCTTAGAACCGTTGTTGTAGACGTCAGCGCAGTCCAGAGGCTGGAACATCAGTACCTTAGAGTGAACTGCTACTGACAGCAGCACGTGGAGGAACTTCAGGGCCTGAAACATGGGAAACCACAGAGCGCCTTATTCATTTACATTCTGCTTGTCATTCTATGTGTGAAACGTACAATTACTGCTCAAAATATGGAAATAGATCTGGTTACATATAACAGTCTGTAAGTGGTAAAATGATGCAGATGTAAAATGATGCCTACAACTTACCTGCATTGTTGGAATGGTAAAAAAGTATTTTTCCAGTTGGTTTTCAGCCGGACAAGCAAATAATGTGATTGTGACTCATCCATCCTTTTGTGTACTTTTTTAGAAGGGGTGGGTGGATCATGATTGGCTAATATTTATCAGGGTAGCAAACACGATTTCACAATACGGGCAGTTCCACTTTTGTAATTCCCTGGACTTTCTCAGTCTTTTTAAACAAGTGTTTTTATTTGATCCGTATTATCCGTAAGTTGTCTCGACGTTACACCAGAACATGCGTGTACTCTACCTTTCTGTTCATATTTTGTTAGTAAATTGTCACATGTTGTTTTACTTTGAACCACTTGATCGAATAATGCATAGAAATACCAGATCTGTGATCCGTAGCGCCTCATCTTGGAAACCCGGAACCAAAACCCTGCGTCACCTCCCATGTGGGACAGACGTTTCTAAAATGCAGCTAGAAACTGTATTTTTTTATTGAAGAAAAATGGCGATATGCTTCAGCTGTCCAGAAGGATTGTTATGTTAGTGGAAGAAGTTTAGAGGTTTAAATTGTTAGAGGTTGAGGGTTGACAAAAACAACACCATATCTCTAACTTAAACTGACAGATTTCTATGGGGATTTGTTTTATTATGATGCTAATTAGATTTCCGCGTTGGGAGCGGAAATCGAATCTAGGGGTGTTAAGCACAGGAAGCATAGAAATAGCGCACATAGAACAGCTCTACCGCTTCTTAGACTTGCTTTAAATGAGAGTGACAGATCATTAACTCACATTTCTATGGGAATTTGGTCTGGTCGCCCCCAAAAAGTGACATATTGCATCTTTTAAAGATTAGAATATTGCATCAAACCTGAATAGCGAGTTGAAGAAGCGAGTTGCACAAAGTCAATTTTTCTTCTCATCTTTCTCCAGTACAATATTAAAACTTGTCCCCGAGGACATTCCTCTTTTCACTACGGCTTCTTTTCACTGTACTCTCTTTCTTCTAACGTCCATTTTTACTTTAATGGAAAAGGCCTCCATCTTCGCCATCAACAGTAGCCAAGGCCAAGGCTCCTTTTACGTTTTGAGTTGTAATTGGCCGACACGGATAACAAGCTCTCGCTGTTCTCATCACCTCACACACATTACATTAACCAGAGGACAGGTCCAGTCGCTAAATCACAGTTCTCATCACCTCACGCACATTACATTAACCAGAGGACAGGTCCAGTCGCTAAATCACAGTTCTCATCACCTCACACACATTACATTAACCAGAGGACAGGTCCAGTCGCTAAATCACAGTTCTCATCACCTCACACACATTACATTAACCAGAGGACAGGTCCAGTCGCTAAATCACAGTTCTCATCACCTCACGCACATTACATTAACCAGAGGACAGGTCCAGTCGCTAAATCACAGTTCTCATCACCTCACGCACATTACATTAACCAGAGGACAGGTCCAGTCGCTAAATCAATTTTTTAATTGCATGTTCCCGAGACCTGTGGCAATTATCTCAGACCCGACCCAGATCCGAGACAGAATTTAGGACGCAGACCAGCTCGGGTCCCCGGTCGGATCTCGGAATTTCGGGTACTGTTGGACCCGTGAAGACCTCTACTGTGGACTTATCGTGCTACATACTATTTACAATGTTCTGTTGTTTTAGGATGCCGGGACCAGTTCTAGGACCCCTAATCAAAGCTTCATCAGCATTCCGGGGTCCTAGCACAAGGCCTGAGCCCCACAATGTTCTGTTTAGTCTTTAATGACTTGAATGTTCTGAGAGATAAGAGGAAACGGGTTTAATAATGAGACATGAGGAAACACAGGTTTAATAATGAGACATGAGGAAACACAGGTTTAATAATGAGACATGAGGAAACACAGGTTTAGTAATGAGACATGAGGAAACACAGGTTTAATAATGAGACATGAGGAAACACAGGTTTAATAATGAGACATGAGGAAAC
>NW_025534983.1:67500-85000 GCF_020615455.1 Coregonus clupeaformis
TAAACATTTCAACATTACTTATATACACCTTGATATACCGTACGCACCATAGACCATGATAGAGGCCTCTAGTGGCCAACAGGCCGTTTTAACACGGTCAGCACCATTGAGGGCTTCCACCATTTTTTATGTAGTCAACTGGGTGGGACTTCCAACTTCATTGGCTGATCCCTCCTGGTGACCCTGTTGGAGTCAGGTCAAACCGGGTCATCATGAGGGTTCAGCCAATCGTCAAGAAGAAAATGTACTGCAAAATGGCGATTGCCTCAATGGAGCTGCCAATGCTGTCACGGACGCTATATTGGCAAAGATGCAAAGATGAGTCCTCGATCTATACAGTATCTCTACGTCACGCGCACGCGCTCCACCTTCGACATAACCATAGCAACCCCTTACAGCGATCTTGGTGCTCCCTGAGTGATATGTCCTGTAATATGGTCACTCTGTCCCTGGCTACATCACAACAGTAGATACCTCGGGGAGTGGCTACAGCATCCCCACAGTACATATCTCAGAGAGCATCCCCGCAGTACATATCTCAGAGAGCATCCCCACAGTACATATCTCCGAGAGCATTCCCACAGTACATATCTCAGAGAGCATCCCCACAGTACATATCTCCGAGAGCATTCCCACAGTACATATCTCAGAGAGCATCCCCACAGTACATATCTCAGAGAGCATCCCCACAGTACATATCTCAGAGAGCATCCCCACAGTACATATCTCAGAGAGCATCCCCACAGTACATATCTCAGAGAGCATCCCCACAGTACATATCTCAGAGAGCATCCCCACAGTACATATCTCAGAGAGCATCCCCACAGTACATATCTCAGAGAGCATCCCCACAGTACATATCTCAGAGAGCATCATCCCCACAGTACATATCTCAGAGAGCATCCCCACAGTACATATCTCAGAGAGCATCCCCACTGTGTGTGTGTGTGAGAGAGAGATGTGGCTGGGATGGGGTCATTGAGGAGTGATGGAGAGGAGCTGTCCTTGAGTATAGGAAGGATGATTCTTTAATGTGTCTGTATATTCCAGGTAGAGGTGGAATATGATTCTATAATGTGTCTGTATATTCCAGGTAGAGATGGAATATGATTCTATAATGTGTCTGTATATTCCAGGTAGAGGTGGAATATGATTCTATAATGTCTCTGTATATTCCAGGTAGTGGTCGAATATGATTCTATAATGTGTCTGTATATTCCAGGTAGAGGTGAAATATGATTCTATAATGTCTCTGTATATTCCAGGTAGAGGTGGAATATGATTCTATAATGTGTCTCTCTCTGTATATTCCAGGTAGAGGTGGAATATGATTCTATAATGTGTCTGTATATTCCAGGTAGAGGTGGAATATGATTATATAATGTGTCTGTATATTCCAGGTAGAGGTGGAATATGATTCTATAATGTGTCTGTATATTCCAGGTAGAGATGGAATATGATTCTATAATGTGTCTATCTCTGTATATTCCAGGTAGAGATGGAATATGATTCTATAATGTGTCTGTATATTCCAGGTAGAGGTGGAATATGATTCTATAATGTGTCTGTATATTCCAGGTAGAGATGGAATATGATTCTATAATGTGTCTATCTCTGTATATTCCAGGTAGAGATGGAATATGATTCTATAATGTGTCTGTATATTCCAGGTAGAGGTGGAATATGATTCTATAATGTGTCTGTATATTCCAGGTAGAGATGGAATATGATTCTATAATGTGTCTGTATATTCCAGGTAGAGGTGGAATATGATTCTATAATGTCTCTGTATATTCCAGGTAGAGGTGGAATATGATTCTATAATGTGTCTGTCTCTGTATATTCCAGGTAGAGGTGGAATATGATTCTATAATGTCTCTGTATATTCCAGGTAGAGGTGGAATATGATTCGTGTCTATCTCTGTATATTCCAGGTAGAGGTGGAATATTATTCTATAATGTGTCTGTATATTCCAGGTAGAGATGGAATATGATTATATAATGTGTCTATCTCTGTATATTCCAGGTAGAGATGGAATATGATTCTATAATGTGTCTGTATATTCCAGGTAGAGGTGGAATATGATTCTATAATGTCTGTATATTCCAGGTAGAGATGGAATATGATTCTATAATGTGTCTATCTCTGTATATTCCAGGTAGAGATGGAATATGATTCTATAATGTGTCTGTATATTCCAGGTAGAGGTGGAATATGATTCTATAATGTGTCTATCTCTGTATATTCCAGGTAGAGGTGGAATATGATTCTATAATGTGTCTGTATATTCCAGGTAGAGGTGGAATATGATTCTATAATGTGTCTGTATATTCCAGGTAGAGATGGAATATGATTCTATAATGTGTCTGTATATTCCAGGTAGAGGTGGAATATGATTCTATAATGTGTCTGTATATTCCAGGTAGAGGTGGAATATGATTCTATAATGTGTCTGTATATTCCAGGTAGAGGTGGAATATGATTCTATAATGTGTCTGTATATTCCAGGTAGAGGTGGAATATGATTCTATAATGTGTCTGTATATTCCAGGTAGAGGTGGAATATGATTCTATAATGTGTCTGTATATTCCAGGTAGAGGTGGAATATGATTCTATAATGTGTCTGTATATTCCAGGTAGAGGTGGAGGTGTACAGGAGAGACTCTAAGAAGCTTCCAGGTCTAGGAGAACCTGACATCGACTGGGAGGAGAGTGTTTACCTGAATCTGATCTTAATGAAGGTTGGTATGACACCATGCACATTCCCAGTACTAACCAGGCCCGACCCTGAACAGGCTGTCTCCCATCCCAGTACTAACCAGGCCCGACCCTGAACAGGCTGTCTCCATCCCAGTACTAACCAGGCCCGACCCTGAACAGGCTGTCTCCATCCCAGTACTAACCAGGCCCTGAACAGGCTGTCTCCCATCCCAGCACTAACCAGGCCCTGAACAGGCTGTCTCCATCCCAGCACTAACCAGGCCCGACCCTGAACAGGCTGTCTCCATCCCAGCACTAACCAGGCCCTGAACAGGCTGTTTCCATCCCAGCACTAACCAGGCCCGACCCTGAACAGGCTGTCTCCCATCCCAGCACTAACCAGGCCCGACCCTGAACAGGCTGTCTCCATCCCAGCACTAACCAGGCCCTGAACAGGCTGTCTCCCATCCCAGCACTAACCAGGCCCTGAACAGGCTGTCTCCATCCCAGTACTAAACAGGCCCTGAACAGGCTGTCTCCATCCCAGTACTAACCAGGCCCGACCCTGAACAGGCTGTCTCCCATCCCAGCACTAACCAGGCCTGACCCTGAACAGGCTGTCTCCATCCCAGTACTAACCAGGCCCTGAACAGGCTGTCTCCATCCCAGTACTAACCAGGCCCGACCCTGAACAGGCTGTCTCCATCCCAGTACTAACCAGGCCCTGAACAGGCTGTCTCCCATCCCAGTACTAAACAGGGCCGACCCTGAACAGGCTGTCTCCCATCCCAGTACTAACCAGGCCCTGAACAGGCTGTCTCCATCCCAGCACTAACCAGGCCCTGAACAGGCTGTCTCCCATCCCAGTACTAACCAGGCCCTGAACAGGCTGTCTCCATCCCAGTACTAACCAGGCCCTGAACAGGCTGTCTCCATCCCAGCACTAACCAGGCCCTGAACAGGCTGTCTCCATCCCAGTACTAACCAGGCCCGACCCTGAACAGGCTGTCTCCATCCCAGTACTAACCAGGCCCGACCCTGAACAGGCTGTCTCCATCCGAGTACTAACCAGGCCCTGAACAGGCTGTCTCCATCCCAGTACTAAACAGGCCCGACCCTGAACAGGCTGTCTCCATCCCAGTACTAACCAGGCCTGACCCTGAACAGGCTGTCTCCATCCCAGTACTAACCAGGCCCGACCCTGAACAGGCTGTCTCCATCCCAGTACTAACCAGGCCCGACCCTGAACAGGCTGTCTCCATCCCAGTACTAACCAGGCCCGACCCTGAACAGGCTGTCTCCATCCCAGCACTAACCAGGCCCTGAACAGGCTGTCTCCACCCCAGTACTAACCAGGCCCGACCCTGAACAGGCTGTCTCCCATCCCAGCACTAACCAGGCCTGACCCTGAACAGGCTGTCTCCATCCCAGTACTAACCAGGCCCTGAACAGGCTTTCTCCATCCCAGTACTAACCAGGCCCGACCCTGAACAGGCTGTCTCCATCCCAGTACTAACCAGGCCCTGAACAGGCTGTCTCCCATCCCAGTACTAAACAGGCCCGACCCTGAACAGGCTGTCTCCCATCCCAGTACTAACCAGGCCCTGAACAGGCTGTCTCCATCCCAGCACTAACCAGGCCCTGAACAGGCTGTCTCCCATCCCAGTACTAACCAGGCCCTGAACAGGCTGTCTCCATCCCAGTACTAACCAGGCCCTGAACAGGCTGTCTCCATCCCAGTACTAACCAGGCCCGACCCTGAACAGGCTGTCTCCCATCCCAGTACTAACCAGGCCCTGAACAGGCTGTCTCCCATCCCAGCACTAACCAGACCCTGAACAGGCTGTCTCCATCCCAGTACTAACCAGGCCCTGAACAGGCTGTCTCCATCCCAGTACTAACCAGGCCCTGAACAGGCTGTCTCCATCCCAGTACTAACCAGGCCCGACCCTGAACAGGCTGTCTCCATCCCAGTACTAACCAGGCCCGACCCTGAACAGGCTGTCTCCATCCCAGTACTAACCAGGCCCTGAACAGGCTGTCTCCATCCCAGTACTAACCAGGCCCGACCCTGAACAGGCTGTCTCCATCCCAGTACTAACCAGGCCCGACCCTGAACAGGCTGTCTCCATCCCAGTACTAACCAGGCCCGACCCTGAACAGGCTGTCTCCATCCGAGTACTAACCAGGCCCTGAACAGGCTGTCTCCATCCTAGTACTAAACAGGCCCCGACCCTGAACAGGCTGTCTCCATCCCAGCACTAACCAGGCCCTGAACAGGCTGTCTCCATCCCAGCACTAACCAGGCCCGACCCTGAACAGGCTGTCTCCATCCCAGTACTAACCAGGCCCGACCCTGAACAGGCTGTCTCCATCCCAGTACTAACCAGGCCCGACCCTGAATAGGCTGTCTCCATCCCAGTACTAACCAGGCCCGACCCTGAACAGGCTGTCTCCATCCCAGCACTAACCAGGCCCGACCCTGAACAGGCTGTCTCCATCCCAGCACTAACCAGGCCCTGAACAGGCTGTCTCCATCCCAGTACTAACCAGGCCCTGAACAGGCTGTCTCCCATCCCAGTACTAACCAGGCCCGACCCTGAACAGGCTGTCTCCATCCCAGTACTAACCAGGCCCTGAACAGGCTGTCTCCCATCCCAGTACTAACCAGGCCCTGAACAGGCTTTCTCCATCCCAGTACTAACCAGGCCCTGAACAGGCTGTCTCCATCCCAGTACTAACCAGACCCTGAACAGGCTGTCTCCATCCCAGTACTAACCAGGCCCGACCCTGAACAGGCTGTCTCCATCCCAGTACTAACCAGGCCCTGAACAGGCTGTCTCCCATCCCAGTACTAACCAGGCCCTGAACAGGCTGTCTCCATCCCAGTACTAACCAGGCCCGACCCTGAACAGGCTGTCTCCATCCCAGCACTAACCAGGCCCTGAACAGGCTTTCTCCATCCCAGTACTAACCAGGCCCTGAACAGGCTGTCTCCATCCGAGTACTAACCAGGCCCTGAACAGGCTGTCTCCATCCTAGTACTAAACAGGCCCGACCCTGAACAGGCTGTCTCCATCCCAGCACTAACCAGGCCCTGAACAGGCTGTCTCCATCCCAGCACTAACCAGGCCCGACCCTGAACAGGCTGTCTCCATCCCAGTACTAACCAGGCCCGACCCTGAACAGGCTGTCTCCATCCCAGCACTAACCAGGCCCGACCCTGAATAGGCTGTCTCCATCCCAGTACTAACCAGGCCCGACCCTGAACAGGCTGTCTCCATCCCAGCACTAACCAGGCCCGACCCTGAACAGGCTGTCTCCATCCCAGTACTAACCAGGCCCTGAACAGGCTGTCTCCATCCCAGTACTAACCAGGCCCTGAACAGGCTGTCTCCCATCCCAGTACTAACCAGGCCCGACCCTGAACAGGCTGTCTCCATCCCAGTACTAACCAGGCCCTGAACAGGCTGTCTCCCATCCCAGTACTAACCAGGCCCTGAACAGGCTTTCTCCATCCCAGTACTAACCAGGCCCTGAACAGGCTGTCTCCATCCCAGTACTAACCAGACCCTGAACAGGCTGTCTCCATCCCAGTACTAACCAGGCCCGACCCTGAACAGGCTGTCTCCATCCCAGTACTAACCAGGCCCTGAACAGGCTGTCTCCCATCCCAGTACTAACCAGGCCCTGAACAGGCTGTCTCCATCCCAGTACTAACCAGGCCCGACCCTGAACAGGCTGTCTCCATCCCAGCACTAACCAGGCCCTGAACAGGCTTTCTCCATCCCAGTACTAACCAGGCCCTGAACAGGCTGTCTCCATCCCAGTACTAACCAGGCCCTGAACAGGCTGTCTCCATCCCAGTACTAACCAGGCCCGACCCTGAACAGGCTGTCTCCCATGCCAGTACTAACCAGGCCCGACCCTGAACAGGCTGTCTCCATCCCAGTACTAACCAGGCCCTGAACAGGCTGTCTCCATCCCAGCACTAACCAGGCCCTGAGCAGGCTGTCTCCATCCCAGTACTAACCAGGCCCTGAACAGGCTGTCTCCATCCCAGTACTAACCAGGCCCTGAGCAGGCTGTCTCCATCCCAGTACTAACCAGGCCCTGAACAGGCTGTCTCCATCCCAGTACTAACCAGGCCCTGAGCAGGCTGTCTCCATCCCAGCACTAACCAGGCCCGACCCTGAACAGGCTGTCTCCATCCCAGTACTAACCAGGCCCGACCCTGAACAGGCTGTCTCCATCCCAGTACTAACCAGGCCCGACCCTGAACAGGCTGTCTCCATCCCAGTACTAACCAGGCCCTGAACAGGCTGTCTCCATCCCAGCACTAACCAGGCCCTGAACAGGCTGTCTCCATCCCAGCACTAACCAGGCCCGACCCTGAACAGGCTGTCTCCATCCCAGTACTAACCAGGCCCGACCCTGAACAGGCTGTCTCCATCCCAGTACTAACCAGGCCCGACCCTGAACAGGCTGTCTCCATCCCAGTACTAACCAGGCCCTGAACAGGCTGTCTCCATCCCAGCACTAACCAGGCCCTGAACAGGCTGTCTCCATCCCAGCACTAACCAGGCCCGACCCTGAACAGGCTGTCTCCATCCCAGTACTAACCAGGCCCTGAACAGGCTGTCTCCATCCCAGTACTAACCAGGCCCTGAACAGGCTGTCTCCATCCCAGTACTAACCAGGCCCGACCCTGAACAGGCTGTCTCCATCCCAGTACTAACCAGGCCCGACCCTGAACAGGCTGTCTCCATCCCAGTACTAACCAGGCCCTGAACAGGCTGTCTCCATCCCAGTACTAACCAGGCCCGACCCTGAACAGGCTGTCTCCATCCCAGTACTAACCAGGCCCGACCCTGAACAGGCTGTCTCCATCCCAGTACTAACCAGGCCCGACCCTGAACAGGCTGTCTCCATCCGAGTACTAACCAGGCCCTGAACAGGCTGTCTCCATCCTAGTACTAAACAGGCCCGACCCTGAACAGGCTGTCTCCATCCCAGCACTAACCAGGCCCTGAACAGGCTGTCTCCATCCCAGCACTAACCAGGCCCGACCCTGAACAGGCTGTCTCCATCCCAGCACTAACCAGGCCCTGAACAGGCTGTCTCCATCCCAGTACAAACCAGGCCCGACCCTGAACAGGCTGTCTCCATCCCAGTACTAACCAGGCCCGACCCTGAACAGGCTGTCTCCATCCCAGCACTAACCAGGCCCGACCCTGAATAGGCTGTCTCCATCCCAGTACTAACCAGGCCCGACCCTGAACAGGCTGTCTCCATCCCAGCACTAACCAGGCCCGACCCTGAACAGGCTGTCTCCATCCCAGTACTAACCAGGCCCTGAACAGGCTGTCTCCATCCCAGTACTAACCAGGCCCTGAACAGGCTGTCTCCCATCCCAGTACTAACCAGGCCCGACCCTGAACAGGCTGTCTCCATCCCAGTACTAACCAGGCCCTGAACAGGCTGTCTCCCATCCCAGTACTAACCAGGCCCTGAACAGGCTTTCTCCATCCCAGTACTAACCAGGCCCTGAACAGGCTGTCTCCATCCCAGTACTAACCAGACCCTGAACAGGCTGTCTCCATCCCAGTACTAACCAGGCCCGACCCTGAACAGGCTGTCTCCATCCCAGTACTAACCAGGCCCTGAACAGGCTGTCTCCCATCCCAGTACTAACCAGGCCCTGAACAGGCTGTCTCCATCCCAGTACTAACCAGGCCCGACCCTGAACAGGCTGTCTCCATCCCAGCACTAACCAGGCCCTGAACAGGCTTTCTCCATCCCAGTACTAACCAGGCCCTGAACAGGCTGTCTCCATCCCAGTACTAACCAGGCCCTGAACAGGCTGTCTCCATCCCAGTACTAACCAGGCCCGACCCTGAACAGGCTGTCTCCCATGCCAGTACTAACCAGGCCCGACCCTGAACAGGCTGTCTCCATCCCAGTACTAACCAGGCCCTGAGCAGGCTGTCTCCATCCCAGCACTAACCAGGCCCGACCCTGAGCAGGCTGTCTCCATCCCAGTACTAACCAGGCCCGACCCTGAACAGGCTGTCTCCATCCCAGTACTAACCAGGCCGACCCTGAGCAGGCTGTCTCCATCCCAGTACTAACCAGGCCCTGAACAGGCTGTCTCCATCCCAGCACTAACCAGGCCCTGAGCAGGCTGTCTCCATCCCAGCACTAACCAGGCCCGACCCTGAACAGGCTGTCTCCATCCCAGTACTAACCAGGCCCGACCCTGAACAGGCTGTCTCCATCCCAGTACTAACCAGGCCCGACCCTGAACAGGCTGTCTCCATCCCAGTACTAACCAGGCCCTGAACAGGCTGTCTCCATCCCAGCACTAACCAGGCCCTGAACAGGCTGTCTCCATCCCAGCACTAACCAGGCCCGACCCTGAACAGGCTGTCTCCATCCCAGTACTAACCAGGCCCTGAACAGGCTGTCTCCATCCCAGTACTAACCAGGCCCTGAACAGGCTGTCTCCATCCCAGTACTAACCAGGCCCTGAACAGGCTGTCTCCATCCCAGTACTAACCAGGCCCGACCCTGAACAGGCTGTCTCCATCCCAGTACTAACCAGGCCCTGAACAGGCTGTCTCCCATCCCAGTACTAACCAGGCCCTGAACAGGCTGTCTCCCATCCCAGTACTAACCAGGCCCTGAACAGGCTGTCTCCATCCCAGTACTAACCAGGCCCTGAACAGGCTGTCTCCATCCCAGTACTAACCAGGCCCGACCCTGAACAGGCTGTCTCCATCCCAGCACTAACCAGGCCCGACCCTGAACAGGCTGTCTCCATCCCAGTACTAACCAGGCCCGACCCTGAACAGGCTGTCTCCATCCCAGCACTAACCAGGCCCGACCCTGAACAGGCTGTCTCCATCCCAGTACTAACCAGGCCCTGAACAGGCTGTCTCCATCCCAGTACTAACCAGGCCCTGAACAGGCTGTCTCCCATCCCAGTACTAACCAGGCCCGACCCTGAACAGGCTGTCTCCCATCCCAGTACTAACCAGGCCCTGAACAGGCTTTCTCCATCCCAGTACTAACCAGGCCCGACCCTGAACAGGCTGTCTCCCATCCCAGTACTAACCAGGCCCTGAACAGGCTTTCTCCATCCCAGTACTAACCAGGCCCGACCCTGAACAGGCTGTCTCCATCCCAGCACTAACCAGGCCCTGAACAGGCTGTCTCCATCCCAGCACTAACCAGGCCCTGAACAGGCTGTCTCCATCCCAGCACTAACCAGGCCCTGAGCAGGCTGTCTCCATCCCAGTACTAACCAGACCCTGAACAGGCTGTCTCCATCCCAGTACTAACCAGGCCCTGAGCAGGCTGTCTCCATCCCAGTACTAACCAGGCCCTGAACAGGCTGTCTCCATCCCAGTACTAACCAGGCCCTGAGCAGGCTGTCTCCATCCCAGCACTAACCAGGCCCGACCCTGAACAGGCTGTCTCCATCCCAGCACTAACCAGGCCCTGAACAGGCTGTCTCCCATCCCAGTACTAACCAGGCCCGACCCTGAACAGGCTGTCTCCATCCCAGCACTAACCAGGCCCTGAACAGGCTGTCTCCATCCCAGTACTAACCAGGCCCGACCCTGAACAGGCTGTCTCCATCCCAGCACTAACCAGGCCCTGAACAGGCTGTCTCCATCCCAGTACTAACCAGGCCCGACCCTGAACAGGCTGTCTCCATCCCAGTACTAACCAGGCCCGACCCTGAACAGGCTGTCTCCATCCCAGTACTAACCAGGCCCTGAACAGGCTGTCTTCATCCCAGGACTAACCAGGCCCGACCCTGAACAGGCTGTCTCCATCCCAGTACTAACCAGGCCCGACCCTGAACAGGCTGTCTCCATCCCAGTACTAACCAGGCCCGACCCTGAACAGGCTGTCTCCCATCCCAGTACTAACCAGGCCCTGAACAGGCTGTCTCCATCCCAGTACTAACCAGGCCCTGAACAGGCTGTCTCCATCCCAGTACTAACCAGGCCCTGAACAGGCTGTCTCCATCCCAGTACTAACCAGGCCCGACCCTGAACAGGCTGTCTCCATCCCAGTACTAACCAGGCCCTGAACAGGCTGTCTCCATCCCAGTACTAACCAGGCCCGACCCTGAACAGGCTGTCTCCATCCCAGTACTAACCAGGCCCTGAACAGGCTGTTTCCCATCCCAGTACTAACCAGGCCCTGAACAGGCTGTCTCCCATCCCAGTACTAACCAGGCCCTGAACAGGCTGTCTCCATCCCAGTACTAACCAGGCTCTGAACAGGCTGTCTCCATCCCAGTACTAACCAGGCCCGACCCTGAACAGGCTGTCTCCATCCCAGCACTAACCAGGCCCGACCCTGAACAGGCTGTCTCCATCGCAGTACTAACCAGGCCTGACCCTGAACAGGCTGTCTCCATCCCAGCACTAACCAGGCCCGACCCTGAACAGGCTGTCTCCATCCCAGTACTAACCAGGCCCGACCCTGAACAGGCTGTCTCCATCCCAGCACTAACCAGGCCCGACCCTGAACAGGCTGTCTCCATCCCAGTACTAACCAGGCCCTGAACAGGCTGTCTCCATCCCAGTACTAACCAGGCCCTGAACAGGCTGTCTCCCATCCCAGTACTAACCAGGCCCGACCCTGAACAGGCTGTCTCCCATCCCAGTACTAACCAGGCCCTGAACAGGCTCTCTCCATCCCAGTACTAACCAGGCCCGACCCTGAACAGGCTGTCTCCATCCCAGCACTAACCAGGCCCTGAACAGGCTGTCTCCATCCCAGCACTAACCAGGCCCTGAACAGGCTGTCTCCATCCCAGCACTAACCAGGCCCTGAGCAGGCTGTCTCCATCCCAGTACTAACCAGGCCCTGAACAGGCTGTCTCCATCCCGGTACTAACCAGGCCCTGAGCAGGCTGTCTCCATCCCAGTACTAACCAGGCCCTGAACAGGCTGTCTCCATCCCAGTACTAACCAGGCCCTGAGCAGGCTGTCTCCATCCCAGCACTAACCAGGCCCGACCCTGAACAGGCTGTCTCCATCCCAGCACTAACCAGGCCCTGAACAGGCTGTCTCCCATCCCAGTACTAACCAGGCCCGACCCTGAACAGGCTGTCTCCATCCCAGCACTAACCAGGCCCTGAACAGGCTGTCTCCATCCCAGTACTAACCAGGCCCGACCCTGAACAGGCTGTCTCCATCCCAGCACTAACCAGGCCCTGAACAGGCTGTCTCCATCCCAGTACTAACCAGGCCCGACCCTGAACAGGCTGTCTCCATCCCAGTACTAACCAGGCCCGACCCTGAACAGGCTGTCTCCATCCCAGTACTAACCAGGCCCTGAACAGGCTGTCTCCATCCCAGGACTAACCAGGCCCGACCCTGAACAGGCTGTCTCCATCCCAGTACTAACCAGGCCCGACCCTGAACAGGCTGTCTCCATCCCAGTACTAACCAGGCCCGACCCTGAACAGGCTGTCTCCCATCCCAGTACTAACCAGGCCCTGAACAGGCTGTCTCCATCCCAGTACTAACCAGGCCCTGAACAGGCTGTCTCCATCCCAGTACTAACCAGGCCCTGAACAGGCTGTCTCCCATCCCAGTACTAACCAGGCCCGACCCTGAACAGGCTGTCTCCATCCCAGTACTAACCAGGCCCGACCCTGAACAGGCTGTCTCCATCCCAGTACTAACCAGGCCCTGAACAGGCTGTCTCCATCCCAGTACTAACCAGGCCCTGAACAGGCTGTCTCCATCCCAGTACTAACCAGGCCCTTAACAGGCTGTCTCCATCCCAGTACTAACCAGGCCCTTAACAGGCTGTCTCCAACCCAGTACCAACCAGGCCCGACCCTGAACAGGCTGTCTCCCATCCCAGTACTAACCAGGCCCTGAACAGGCTGTCTCCATCCCAGTACTAACCAGGCCCTTAACAGGCTGTCTCCAACCCAGTACCAACCAGGCCCGACCCTGAACAGGCTGTCTCCCATCCCAGTACTAACCAGGCCCTGAACAGGCTGTCTCCATCCCAGCACTAACCAGGCCCTGAACAGGCTGTCTCCCATCCCAGTACTAACCAGGCCCGACCCTGAACAGGCTGTCTCCATCCCAGTACTAACCAGGCCCTGAACAGGCTGTCTCCATCCCAGTACTAACCAGGCCCTTAACAGGCTGTCTCCAACCCAGTACCAACCAGGCCCGACCCTGAACAGGCTGTCTCCCATCCCAGTACTAACCAGGCCCTGAACAGGCTGTCTCCATCCCAGTACTAACCAGGCCCGACCCTGAACAGGCTGTCTCCATCCCAGCACTAACCAGGCCCGACCCTGAACAGGCTGTCTCCATCCCAGTACTAACCAGGCCCTGAACAGGCTGTCTCCCATCCCAGTACTAACCAGGCCCTGAACAGGCTGTCTCCATCCCAGTACTAACCAGGCCCGACCCTGAACAGGCTGTCTCCATCCCAGCACTAACCAGGCCCGACCCTGAACAGGCTGTCTCCATCCCAGCACTAACCAGGCCCGACCCTGAACAGGCTGTCTCCATCCCAGTACTAACCAGGCCCTGAACAGGCTGTCTCCATCCCAGTACTAACCAGGCCCTGAACAGGCTGTCTCCATCCCAGCACTAACCAGGCCCGACCCTGAACAGGCTGTCTCCCATCCCAGTACTAACCAGGCCCTGAACAGGCTGTCTCCATCCCAGGACTAACCAGGCCCTGAACAGGCTGTCTCCATCCCAGCACTAACCAGGCCCGACCCTGAACAGGCTGTCTCCCATCCCAGTACTAACCAGGCCCTGAACAGGCTGTCTCCATCCCAGTACTAACCAGGCCCGACCCTGAACAGGCTGTCTCCATCCCAGTACTAACCAGGCCCTGAACAGGCTGTCTCCATCCCAGGACTAACCAGGCCCTGAACAGGCTGTCTCCATCCCAGGACTAACCAGGCCCTGAACAGGCTGTGTCCATCCCAGTACTAACCAGGCCCTGAACAGGCTGTCTCCCATCCCAGCACTAACCAGGCCCGACCCTGAACAGGCTGTCTCCCATCCCAGCACTAACCAGGCCCGACCCACTCACATGGCTCTCTCAGATATCTATGTTTTTATTATCCAATGCCCGTCACGTGACCAGGTCCTTCTAGCAGGCATCTCGGGTCCTTCTCACAGGCTTCAAGTGAAGACAGACACACCGGGGACGCAACTGCGTGCTTCCTTATGGAATTCCGGGGGGCATATTGAAGATGTTGGAAGAACTGTCCACGTTTACTTTTCGTCAGCCAATAAGATGAGTAGGCCTAACGAACAGCAAAAGCACTAGCCTATGTCAATCTACAATCCCCCATAGTACAAAAGTTGACCTATTCTGTGCAATAAATAAATATTCCAAACATACTCTGGGACAGTTGTGGGATGTGATAGATCCCAAATTAATACAACCACCAAAAACCTTTTAAAAGCATTGAGGCTGATGCAACAGATCAGAACGTTTAGCTTAAAATGTTAATAAACTATTTGGCAATTTTTTCACATTATAAGCGCAGCAATGTGCACACGGCAGTAGGCTATAAGCACGAATGTTCCAAAGTGCAATCAATTAGCGGGAAAACACCGTTCTCAAAAGTGACTGCAAATGCGATTATGCATGTAATGCTTTATTATAAAGGTGCATTTTTTAGGTGAAAATTATCTTCCCCAGACTTGGAACTCACGTGCCGCCTATGTATGCCAGTTAGGCTCTACACCGGTTGTAAAGCGGATTAATGTGCTTAATTGTAAGAAGTTATTTGGCAACTTTAGTTGTGATACAAACCTTATCAAAACCTATAGGCCTATGGGCTAGGCTACATGAGGTGTATGGTTTGAAAAAGTCGCAAAAAACAGGCATTCTTGTCTCTTGCACCCAAGCTGGGCATCATTCACAAGTGATAATACATCATTCACAAGCGATAATACATCATTCACAAGCGATAATACATCATTCGCAAGCGATAATACATCATTCACAAGCGATAATACATCATTCACAAGCGATAATACATCATTCACAAGCGATAATACATCATTCACAAGCGATAATACATCATTCACAAGCGATAATACATCATTCACAAGCGATGGCCTAATATTGTCACCCATCACACTACTCATTTTTTTGGTGTGTATTTGACACCCCATCTTGTCTCATCGCTGCAACTCCCCAACGGGCTCGGGGAGAGGCAAAGGTCGAATAATGCGTCCTCCGAAACATGACTCGCCTAACCGCGCTCCTTAACACCCGCCAGCTTAACCCGGAAGCCAGCCGCACCAATGTGTCGGAGGAAACACCGTTCAACTGGCAACCGTGGTCAGCCTGCAGGCGCCCGGCCTGCCACAAGGAGTCGCTAGGGCACGATGAGCCAAGTAAGCCCCCCCCGGCCAAACCCTCCGCTGGGCCAATTGAGCGCCGTCCTGTGGGACTCCCGTCCACGGCCAGTTGTGGCACAGCCTGGGAATGAACCCAGGTCTGTAGTGACGTCTCTACTGCGATGTAGTGCCTTAGACCGCTGCAGCACTCAGGAGGCCCCCCCCCTCCATCACACTATTCTTCAGTTAATCTTTGCATATACTAAATAATATGTGTGAAATTTGTTTTGATTTAGAATGGACCATTATCATGCGGGGGGGTACATAGCAAATGGAGGCACTTTTCCTGTGGTTCATTTTCATGCCAGCCAGGTAGGCTATACTCCTGTTGTAAAGAGAAGCAATGTGCTTAATATTAGGAAAGTAGAGAAATAAATATAGTAGGCCTAGCCTATAGAAAGCTGATGGGATCCTCCTCTTTTTAATAGAGGCCATCACTCTGTTTTCTCCCGCAACTGCATAGCCTATAGAAATGTTGCACAACATGAGCTCATGGGCTCTCATGAAGTGTTCGATTAGATTTTCGATGACCTTTGCATTGATGTCTGAGTGATTAGAGGGACAGTAGAGTGCTGAGTACCAGGCAGTTAGCAAGTTTGGTAGGATACTAATGACCAGCAGCAGCATCAGAGCTTGGAGAAGCCAACTGTAGTTACCTTGGAATTTGACTGTGGTCATGACTTGGGAACTCCGGTGTGGTGGTAATATGGTTAACCGTAACATCCCTACCCTTGGCTCATCTCTGCAACTCTTCAATGGGCTCGGGTGAGGTCGAAGGTCGAGTCATGCGTCCTCTGAAACATAATAATAATAATAATATGCCATTTAGCAGACGCTTTTATCCAAAGCGACTTACAGTCATGCGTGCATACATTTTTGTGTATGGGTGGTCCCGGGGATCGAACCCACTACCCTGGCGTTACAAGCGCCGTGCTCTACCAGCTGAGCTACAGAGGACCAAACATGACCCGCCTGGCTGCCTACCTCTTATCACACTGCTCGCTTGACCCGGATGTGTCAGAGGAAACACCGTTCAACTGACGACCGGAGTCAGCCTGCAGGCGCCCGGCCCTGCCACAAGGCGTCTCTAGGGCACGATGAGCCAAGGAACGCCCCCCGGCCAAACCCTCCCCTACCCCGGACGGCGCTAGGCCAATTGTGCGCCGTCCTATGGGGCTCCCGGTCACGGCCGGCTGTGACACCGCCTGGGTTCGACCCCCAGGCTGTAATGGCGCCTCAACACTGCGGTGCAGTGCTTTTGACCACTGCGCCGCCCAAGACTCAGGACACCATGCACATTTTGACAGCAAATCTTAGACTACAAGACCACATAGACGTTATGTGTGCTGTAAACTATATGTTTTGACTTCACATCTCCCCTTTATTCAATGTGTGTCCAATTGAGTTCAGAATAGAGTTGCAAAATTCCGGTAACTTTCCCCAGGTTTTCCAGAAAAACCCTAGTTCAGAATATGGTTGAATAAAACCAAATTCATGACCTCTGTTTTTTCTCTCAGCTGGACTATGTGGTGACCTGTGCCGTCTGCACGCGCTCAGATGCAGGAGACATCCACATCCACAGGAAGAAGTCTCAGGTAAGAGACAGCACTCTACAGACTAGATGGTCCCAAATGAATACAATTACTAATGTAGCTATGGATAGATAGGCCTCCATAGAACCTGACCCAGGAACACTCTCTCTCTTCTCTCTCCCTCTGTCTCTCTCTGTCTCTCTCTGTCTCTGTCTCTCTCTCTCTCTCTCTCTCTCTCTCTCTCTGTCTCTCTGTCTGTCTCTCTCTCTCTGTCTCTCTCTGTCTCTCTCTCTGTCTCTCTCTGTCTCTCTCTCTCTCTCTCTCCCCCCTCTCTCTCTCTCTCTCCCCCTCTCTCGCTGTCTCTCCCCCTCTCTCTGTCTCTCTCTCTCCCCCTCTCTCGCTCGCTCTCTCTGTCTCTCTCTCTCTCTCTCTCTCTCTCTCTCTCTCTCTCTCTCTCTCTCTCTCTCCCTCTCTCTCTCTCTCTCTCTCTCTCTCTCTCCCTCTCTCTCTCTCTCTCTCTCTCTCTCTCTCTCTCTCTCTCTCTCTCTCTCTCTCTCTCTCTCTCTCTCTCTCTCTCTCTCTCTCTCTCTCTCTCTCTCTCTCTCTCTCTCTCTCTCTCTCTCTCTCTCTCTCTCCCTCTCCCCCTCTCTCTCTCCACAGCAAGTGTATGCGTCTCCAAGTAAACACGCCATGGACAGTAAAGGAGAGGAGTCTAAGATGAGCTACCCCAACATCTTCTTTATGATTGACAACTTTGAGGAGGTAACCACAACAACCACCCTTATCCCCCCTCCCTGCCCAATAAGGCGCCTGACAGGTTGTGATTGACTGCCGGGGCGTC